>NC_058047.1:417500-535000 GCF_020085105.1 Siniperca chuatsi | reverse complement strand
TGCAGGCTAACTGTGTGTGTGTGTGTGTGTGTGTGTGTGTGTGTGTGGTTAACACACAGCACGGGGGTAGGAGACTGCAGTCTGTGTTGACTTCATGCATTTTATTCTTGGTGCTGTAAGATAAGACTTTATTGATCCGGGGGGGGGGTCAGGTGTTGCAGCAGCTCAACCACAGAAATAAGTAAAATAAACAAATAATAATAATAATAATAATAAGAATAGAAACCATACAAGAGCAATCAAACTTAAGAGGCAGTACAAATACACACGACCAGTGCTGTACTTAAACTAACTCAAGTGAAGAAAAGTAAAATACAGTGTAGAGCTGAAACGATTAATCTATTGATCAGTTAGAAACAGCCTGCTAGACAAATTCTCCTCACTTATTTTGATATGCAGAAGCCAGCTTCTGCCTTTTTGAGAATTTGTCTGATGTGACAGTGAACTGAACATCATCATGAGAGAACCGGCGTGACTTTGTGTCCACGAGGAGTGGGATGGTCACAAGAGCAATCCTGGAAATTTCCCTTTTTCCTGAGCTCTTGGAGGACTTGTTGTCCACGTGGGCGCAGAAGCTGAGATCCAAGTATCTTTAGGATTTAGGGGCGTTGGTTGGACAAAACAAGCAGTTTGTCGGCATCGCCTGCGGCTTTAGGAAAGTGTGATGGGCTTTATTAGTATTTCGGACATTTTATAGATCAAATTGTGAAGGAGTTGCTCAATAAATAACCATCGTGTGTTAGATATCGAGAATAAAGTGATCATTTCCTGGTGACCCTCGGCTGCTCCGTTAACGCCACATCTTCTCTTCTGTTGCTGATGAACAGAACTTCGATGAACTCTCTCACTCCGCTGAGTTTCCCCAAATCCAGATCGGCTCTGTGGGACGGCAGCCCTGCTGGGGAGAAGCTCCGCCTCCACCTCTGCTGTCACAGGTAAACACACCTGCATCATGTGATCTGACCACGTCTGCGGTGTTTCTACGGTGGTGAAGGTGCCTCCCTGATCTCTGTCCATCAGCAGGAGGAACTAAGCATCGCACAGTAACATTACAGTCACACCACTTCACGTTGTATAGAGACAAAGTTTAATAAAGTTTGTTGTGTGCAATATGAGAGGGAAGACTTCGACCACGGGGCCAGATATTTTTGGTGGAGGATCAGAATCAAAAAAACTTTATTGTCCGCCGCAAAGCGGTGGAAATTAGTCTTTGACGTGTCTCACATAGGAAGACACAGAATGAGAACAAGCAAGAATATACACAGAGCGTTAAATATGTACAGATGTATTTACAAGACGGTGTCGTCCCTCATTCGTCCAGGAGGGTTCTAGCGTAGAAAGGGTTTGCCCACACAGAAACAGAGCAATGTAGTTTACTCCATTCAGTGCAGTGAGGAAAACTGCAAAGAGCGGTACACAGGTGAGACCAAACAGCCACTTCACAAAAGACTTTATCAGCACAGACGACACGCTAACTCGGGATCGCAGAGCGCCGTGTGTTTGCATCTAAAAGCTACAAACCGCACATTTGAAGACAGCGAGGTGAAGAGTCTCAGTAGAGAGAAGAGTTGGTTTGAAAGAGGAGTCAAAGAAGCCATTTTTGTGAAAAAAGAAAACCCCTCTTTGAACAGAAATGGTGGTCTGAGATTCAATCTGTTTACCACAGTGTATTAACACCGTGGTCAAGCCAATCACATGCTAATCAGGTACTTAACAGTGATGAGGGAGGTGCAGCCAGAAAACAACAGGCCTGATTACTGGGCCATCATGGAAACAATTAGGTCAGTTTCAGGTGAAACTGGCTAAGCAACAGATACTCAGGTAGACTCCTCCCTGAGGGCGGGGCTTATGTAACACAGAGTAGCTTAAATTTCTGAGTTCTCAGACCATTTTCACAGTTGAGAAAGACTTCCGGATGGGAGCCGAAACGTCTTGATTCTGAAAACAGCGTCCAGACGACTACGACTGAAACCTTTTCTATGATAGATGTATTCACACACACAACAGTTTGGATAAGTGCGAGTATCTAGTCCTTCATAGCTCGTTTATCGTGTTAATGGCAGCTGGTTTGAATGATTTGTTAATGTATTTGTCCCGATCGGGGTTTTTATAACAGCGGCCTGACGGGGTGGACTGAGTTATGTGGGGGCTCCTGTGTGATGAGGGCTGTTTTAACTGTGTAGAGATCTGACAGTGAGGACTGGATGCTGCCTGGATTTGTTTTGAACAGAGAGAAAGTTGGACCAGGATGTTGAGAGTGAGGCAGGAAAACTCTTGTTGTGCTCAGAGTCACTGTGTTCTGTCTTTTTCAGGTGTCCGAAGGCCCCCACCTGCTCCCCCCCCCGTCCTTTTAATTCAAGGCGTTCAAAAAGTGTGTGGGCAGCTCACCAGATGTTAGTCTCCTCCCACGTTCAGCTCCGACGAGCTCTCATCAATGAGGGTGATCAGAGACTTACGTGTTCCTCACATGTTTGAGGCGGAGCACGTCAGGTGCAGCTGTGGCGGCTACGCTGTAACGCCTGAACGCACAGCTGCCAGCAAAGCTTCAGTGTGTAGCTGCTCTGAGCAGAGAGAGAGTGTGTGTGTGTAATAATAATAATAATAAAACTTTATTTATAGAGCATTTATCAAAACAAAGTACAAAGTGCTTCACAACAAGAGAAATAAAACACCACAGTGAATGATGAAATATAAAGAAATAAAATACATAAAAGCAATAAAATAACCAGTTCAGGTAAAATCAGGATCTGCTTTCTGATAAAAATGTGTTTTGAGACGAGACTTAAACGAAGACTCTGACTCAGACAGCCTGATGTCTTCGGGCAGGTTGTTCCAGAGCCTCGGGGCCCTGATGGCCAAAGCTCTGTCCCCCTTAGTTTCCATCCTGGACTCAGGAACAGACAGGAGACCCCTGCCCGAAGATCTCAGACTACATGAAGGTTCATAAGGGATTACAAGGTCTAAGATATAGTCTGGAGCCATGAAGAGCCTTAAAAGTAATCAACAAGATCTTAAAATCAGTCCTGAAACCAACAGGGAGCCGATGTAAAGAGGCTGAACCAGGTGTGACGTGGTCGCACCTCTGGGTCCTGGTTTACAGCCGAGCAGCTGAGTCCTGTACAGGAGATAAAAGCTTGCGATGTGTGTGTTTCTGCAGGAAGCCTCGGTTGGTGCTGATGGAGAAAGCTCTGCGGCTGGCTCAGCGTCACGCCCGTCACAGCAACAAGCCCCGCCTCCACTGCTTCCTCCTGGGAACAGTGTCTGTGGACGCAGGTCAGAGGTCACCTTCATCTCATCCTGAACACTGATTGGTCCAGTTGCACATAGCAGACAGCCCTTCATATTAACTCCTGTCCTCTGTCCTGTGTGCGCTGCCGTGGGCCAGATGAGGAGGGCGTCACTGTGACCCTGGACCGGTTCGATCCGGGTCGGGACCGGGCCGGAGCTTCGGGCAGAGTTCCCTCCGCTCTGCTGCCTGGAGACGTCCTGGTTCCCTGTTTGTTCTCCAAACACACCGAGACGTCCGACGCTGTCGTCCAATCAGAGGCTGAGCTGCATCACTGCTTCAAGGTGAGTTTGACACCTGCACCTGAGTTTCTCTTTCGGCTGAGTCCAGGACCTGGTTCCTGTTTTCATACTGTCTCAGTGTGTGAACACAGCTGGACTCTGACTGTCTTTTCTGTCCAATCAGAAACAAGCTGCTTCTGACAGTTTTGTTTCTTTGTTTGAGGTTTTAAGCTAAGCTTGAAGGTCCAGACCGGCGTGTTGGAGAGTTCTAGCTCCTTTAAACTGGGTTTATAACTGTGCGTTAAGGAGTTACGACAAATGCTGCCTTCATGCACCGCTGGCAGAATGGGAAGAACAGGAAAACCTCCGGTTAATCTGAGTTAGGTTCACACATTATTCAAAGACTAACACTCATTGTTAACCTTGTAGTCATTTAAACAGCCCGAATTAGCTTCTGTCTGTTACGTTAACAAGTGAGACCAGATACGAACTGTGTGACGCTCCTTTTAAACGAGCTGAAAATGACTTTAATTTGATTTGGATGTAGCTGTCAGACATTTTGCCTCCAGTTTGCTGACACAGAAATCGTCACTGTCAGAAACTCACGTGAACGTTTCGTCTAAACGATGTGACGCGAACGTGTCAGTAGCCAAGATACGCAGTAGCTGGCGTCCGCCTCCTCTACGTGTAACTACACGCCACACCTGCAGCTAGATACCAGGTGGCGACAGCAAGAGCTGTGATTGGTCAGTTTGGGCTGCCGGTGGAGTTTGCTGAGCGTGAAGACGACGTGAAGGAAAGATTCTGCTGCTTTTTATTAACACGTCTAACGAGGACGAGTCGCACGGAGCTGTCGGCCGTTTAAATGGAAAAACCTGAGCATTACTTATCTAATGTTGCTCAGCAGCTCTGTTTTCTGTTGTCATGGCGACGTCTCATTTGTGTCACCAACAGCTGATTGTTCCCAGCCGCTCCAAAACGTCCCGTCGTTCTTTCTCCTGAAGAACATGATGCTGATATCGTTTCAGGCTAATATCTTATTAACTGGGAGCTAAATGAATGTTTTTCCACAGTTTAAAACCGTTGTTTGATTTTAATTTAAATGTGATGCTCACAAGTTTAAGGTCATAAAGTTCAGTTACAGAAGCAGATTTCTACTCTGAATTCAACAGCACTGTGCTCCACTTTGTAATATTAGCACTAGGGCTGCACAATGAATCCAAATATTATCGGAATCGAAATGTGGCCAAGTGCAATTTCCAAATCGCAGAAGCAGTAGTTGTTTTCTGTGAAAATTAATAAATTCCCACTAATCGGGAATCATATCGCATTTGTAATATCTGTCTAAATAATCGCAGTCAGATTTGTTCACCGCACCGTGCAGCCGTAGTTAGCACCGTTTCACAGATCTTCAGCTGGATGTTCGTGTGGACAGCTGCTCGGACATTAACCCTGTCTGTCTGTCTGTCTGTCTGTCTGTCTGTCTTCTGCGTCTCAGGCGTTGCAGCAGTTTGTGAGCAGCAGACAGACTCTGGATCTGTCTCAGCTGATAAAGGTCAGAGGTCACGCTGTCTGCTCTCAGCAGTCTGACGCCGCAGCGTTCGGCCTCAGCTGGTCGGCCGTCTGTCCGTCCGTCGGTGTGGATGTCCAGCCGGTCCGAGCCGATCCCATCATCCCCACAGCTCTGCTGAGGAGTCTGACCAGCATCGACCGGCCGCCGCCGCACGCCGCCAACCGACAGAGAGGGTGAGAGCGAGTTCCTCTCCGAGACGAGTCCGGGCTCTTCTGACGGAGCCAGGTCACTTTTTAACTGCGGCGTTTGTGTTGCAGGTTTCTGACCATGGATCAAACCAGGAAACTGGTCCTGCTGCTGGAGTCGGATCCTAAAGCGTCCAACCTGCCGCTGGTCGGCCTGTAAGTGCGACTGTTTCATTTCAGTCAGGGAGTGTTTCTGCCCCGGATCAATAGAGTCTGTTTGGGCTGTTGCTTCATGATACAGCTGCTCACATTTAAAACCACAAATTAATAAACCAGATGTTCACGCGTTTGTAGAGGTGGTTGGATCATCGTGTGCTTTACGTTAACGTTCTTTTAAAATGTACCAAAACACGTCAACGTTCATGGGGCCGTTCGTTACTGTGTGTTCGTGTTAGTTAACTGTACTTCCTGTCATGTGACAGCTGGCTGAGTGGAGTCACACACGTGTACAACCCTCAGGTGTGGGCCTGGTGTCTGAGGTTCCTGTTTAGCTCCGCCCTGCAGGACAGGTGAGTGACGGGCCGCCTGGTTAACTCCTCTCAGAGTTGCCTGCTGCTGCTCTGGTGTCACAGTGTTTCTCCTGTGTTGCAGAGTTCTGTCAGAGAGCCGCTGTTTCCTCCTCGTTCTGTTCGGTTCCACTCACAGAGCTCCTCAGTTCTTCCAGTGCCGAGGACCAGGACCGGGACCACAGCTAGACTACCAGCTGCTGACAGCCTCCCAGTGTGTCACACTGTACCAGGTAGCGACACACCTGACACCACCTGAGTATTGTCATGTTGTGTTTTAGAGTTTCTTTAAGGCACTGTAGCGATGATTTGTAATGTGGACTGATGGTGACCCGTGTACCGTCAGCAGGTGGTCTCTGTGGAGGGTCAGACTCTGCAGTGCGAGCTGGGTTCAGAGGATCACAGCAGACAGACGCAGATCTTCAGAGAGGCTCAGACCTCGTTCAACAGGTACCAGTGTTTAAAGGAACAGTCCAGCGGTTCCTGAAGTCCTCCTCCTCTCTGTCTGTGGCTGAACAAACTCAGTATGCTAAAGAATATTAATTACACGTCATTCGTTCACTTCAGTGCCGTTCAGAGCCCACGTCTGTAGCATCCATGTTGTGTCTTCAGGTCTCCGTCCACACTAACACGCCTGAAAACACATATCACATGACCGGTCACGTACACTGGGCACGCTGTTGTAAACAGGAAGCACGTCGTTTACTCTCTCGGTTGCTTAGTTGCAGAAAATACTACGAACGAAGAACAGCAACGGCGAATAGTAAGACAGATTTCTTTGTGTTCGGACCGACGACGAGGTGGAACCGTTACTGCGCTCAGCACGGCGGAAAACATTGATTTGGAGTCGTCGCAAAGCTAATCGCAGGAAGCCACGGCAATGGGACAGGAGTATCCACACAAGAGGGATGAAATCACAAAAGGTGTTTCGGCTTGACACGTCGTGACGGATAAGACCCACTCAGGAAGCGAACGTTTCAAAAGTCTCCGCCCATCCAGACCAAAACGCAGTCCCGGAGTTTTCGAACTAAAACGTGGTCAGCGGCGTTCTAGGGGTTCGAAAGCGGCGGCGTAGTGAGGACGCTAGGCGTAAACGTAGCAAAAGTTCTGCGTTCTGAAACAAACATTAGTGTGGCTGTGGCTGTAGAGACACAGAAGAGCTAAACCATTAGTGGGTTTTGATATCGGATTAATTGTTTCAGTCATTTATAAAGCAAAAATAATTGGAAATATGGCCCAATTTCTCCGGTTCCAGCTTCTTCGTAAGTCGGACCTTCGGTTTGTCTGGAGGTGTTTTTATTGGACGGCAGCTTTAATGTGTCCCAGCATGCTCAGTCCTCATTAACATGACGTTCGGTTTCCAGCCAATCGGAGAAGACGTGTTGCACTCAGGTGTTTGTCTGTATGAACCTGACCCGTCCTCTCTGTCCTCAGTGCTGCCCCACCAGCTGCCGGTCTGTCTGTCAGCGATCAGGACTCTGGAGTCGAGGATGAGGACCTGTCTCCGCGACCGTCCCGAGCCCCCACCCCGCTCAGCAGGTCAGTGTTACAGGACCGCTTCAGGTCTGACATGCTACCTGTTCGCACTACCTGTTCGCACTTGAAGGCAAAGCTGCTGCCGGCAGGACGTTTCCCACCTCAGCGGGGCTGAACTGGCTAACGGTTCAATACAGAAAATAAATGCCAAATAAGAAAAACAACAACCCAGAATGTTTTTAACAACACTTACTGGATGAAACAATATGAAATATGTGATATCACCTAAAATCAATATCACGATTAATTGTCATATTTGCCTCGGTGACCATTAATAAATCTTATTAAACACACCTGAGCACACAGTGAAACACTTATTAATTCTTTGTACTGAAAATAAACAGAAAATCGTGAATTATTGAACATATTTAGTAGTTTAAGTGTCTGATTGCTAAAATGGGAAAATCTAACTAAAATATTCGCACAAATATTTGACTCTCGCGCGACCTTCGACCTTTGTCGTGTCCCAGCTCTGTCTGATCTGCAGCAGCAACTCGCCGGTTAATCACTTCACTTCTAACGACCCGGTGGACCAATGCTGACTCGACAAGCGGCGGTTGTGTATTTAAACGTGCAGAGACCGTTTGTGGGACTCGGAGGTGGCGGCCCGTGTGATAAATGCATTTATCAGACGTTTCGATGAGACTTAAATTATGCCGGTTAGAGTCATAAAACTGTTCAGCTCTGTTTCACGACAAGAGATTTTTAACACGCTGACTGTAATTCCTCACTCGTTTGTACGACGCAACAAAAATGCTTTATTTTGTATGAAATTACGAAATAAAGGAAAGTAACGTAAATATAGACGTGTGTGTACATTTTTAGTTCATGCGAATTAAAGAAGGAGATTTCCAGCTACCATCTTTTTAAGTGTGCGGCAGACAGAATGTGTTTTGATTGGAACAGAATGTGAAGCTCTGTGATTGGCTGTTTGTCAGTGAACTGCACTCTGGGAGTCGTAGTTGACTTCAGTTTTTATGACTTGTAGCTTTGACTTTTTGTCAAAGAAGCAGATATTTCCTGACACAGTTGATCTGTGTACGTGTGATCCGACCAGGAGAGCTTCACGTCCGTCTGTGACATCACCATGGTGTCACCACAGACAGCCAATAGCAGCAGTGGCGTACCTGTGTTCACCTGCAGGTACCTTCAGGTATTGATGAGTGTCTTTTGTTTCAGGCTCGGAGAGTTCAGCCGTCTGTTCCTGAACTCTCTCTGCTGATTGACAGCAGCTTCACCTCCAATCAGAGCAGTTGGCAGGACCCTGGCTCCGCCCACAGACCTCCTCCTCCTCCTGCTGCTGCTGACAGGAAGTCTGCTCCTCCAACTGGAAACACCACCTCCTCCTCAGCTCCCAGACCTGCTGCTCCTCCTCACCTCCACAGCACCCCCAACTCCAACCTGCAGCAGCCCTGCAGCTGCTGCTCCACCCACACCTACGACTGCACCTCCATCTTCTCCTCCCCAGGACTCCACCCTGCTGCTGCTGCTCCTCCACCTGCTGCATTCTCACATCACAACACTCCTCCTCCTCCATCCTCCCACCACCACAGTCCTCGTCCTCTCTGCAGTCTCCACCCCGCTCCTCCTCCACCTCCTCCTGCTCACTCCCATCACCACACTCCTTCCAGCAACCGTCCAGTTACTCCTTCTGTTCCGCCTTCCTCCACTTGCGGTACTCCACCTCCCCCCATAGCTCCTCCTCCCTCCCACAGCCCCTCGTCTCCTCTCTCCAGCCACCACCACACTCCTCCTCCCTGTCCCTGCAGCCACCCTCCTGCTGTCCCGTGGTGCGGTGACTCCCCCTCTCCTCACCCCTCCCGTCCAGCAGCAGCAGACCCTGTATCTCCCCCCTGGATCCCCCGTCCCTCCTGTGTGAATCAGTGCTGCGATCAGGTGGGCGGAGTCACACCGTCTGATCCCTACCAGCTCCTCCTCCATCAGGACCGACAGCTTCGCCTCCTGCAGGCTCAGGTAAGAAAAACTGGTTGATTTATAAGTCCTCCACAGAGTCCTCGTGTGACTCCGTCAGACTCACGATGGACAGCAGAACCAGAGAGTCTTACTGCACACGTTCTTCTTCCTCGTCTAAACCTGCCGCCTACATTACCCACAATGCAGCTCTCCCTCTGGCAGCTGGCTGTGAGATTGTGGTGTGTTATGCTAGTAGCGGCTAACGTAGCCTGCAGCAGAGACGAGCAGCGGGCTGCAGAGGTCTGCTGAGCTCGCTGCTGCTTTCCAACTCCACATCTTCAAACTCCACGCCTTCAGCCGACGCCGACTCAAGTGACATCACTAGAGGACGTTTATCAGACTTCACTCAGCTGAGACACTAAAGGCGTCGTGCTACTTTAAAACATCTGCAGTAGTTTGCCCCAACACCTGGAACCACGCTGAGGTGGAAGTTAATGGGAGCACACAGCAGTGGCATGTGACGTGTGTCGAAACACTCACCTGTTCCTTTCAACTTGGCTGTGAAGCTGCCGGAGAGCGCTGAAACCGGACGGTTTGTAGTTTGATGCACTGCCTCGCTCTGACTCCAGCAGGTCCTCTTCATGTTGGTCGTGCGTTCTTTGGTAACTGCTCGTAGTTTACTAACTAGTATCCAGGTCTTCCGGCCCCGATCGTCCAATGAGAGCTCACATCTGAGTGGTGCGTTCATGTGCTGTCGTGTAGCTAAAACTGTCTTCAAGTCTGAAGTCAGCAGAGTCGTTTCTGTCAGCCGTTACATTCATGTCTGATGATTTGTGTTTCCTGAGTTTCAAACATCAGAGCTTTTGAATGCAGCGCTATGCGGCAGCTGAGTGAAGCTCTGTTGTAGGACCTTCGCCTCGGCACCTGAACGCACCATCAGAAGGATTCGCAGATGACTCAGCGGTTTGAACACCATTAAAACTCTGCAGGCGTGTTTCATTATGATGCATCAGCTGTGTTGAGTAAGTTTCAAGTGTTTCGGAAGGTGGGACAGACGTTTTTAAGACTTACAGCTGACAAACTGCAGGAAAGTCAGCTCGGGAGGCTGCTGATTGGTCCAAGGTGGAGGGTTGTCATGGTTACAGCGTTCAGCGAACGTGAACTGACTGTGTTTTCTGAACGTCTTTAGGTCCAGATGTTGCTGGAGGCTCAGGGGAAACTTCAGTCGTCCAGTCGGCAGGTCGACACTCAGACACCCAGGAGCACCGCCAGCATCGCTGTGGGGACAGGTGAGAGAGACTGTTTGGGACAGGTGTGTGAGACTGTGGGGACAGGTGAGACACTGGGGACAGGTGAGAGAGACTGTGGGGACAGGTGAGAGACTGTTTGGGACAGGTGTGAGAGACTGTGGGGACAGGTGAGAGAGACTGTGGGGACAGGTGAGAGAGACTGTTTGGGACAGGTGAGAGAGACTGTTTGGGACAGGTGAGAGAGACTGTGGGGACAGGTGAGACAGTCGGGACAGGTGAGAGACTGTGGGGACAGGTGTGAGAGACTGTTTGGGACAGGTGAGAGAGACTGTGGGGACAGGTGTGAGAGACTGTGGGGACAGGTGAGAGAGACTGTGGGGACAGGTGAGAGAGACTGTGGGGACAGGTGAGAGACTGTTTGGGACAGGTGTGAGAGACTGTGGGGACAGGTGAGAGAGACTGTGGGGACAGGTGAGACAGTCGGGACAGGTGAGAGACTGTGGGGACAGGTGTAAACAGGTCAAAGTCAGAATCACACACTGACATGTGACTCTCTGGTTTGCAGGTGCCAGTCTGTTCTGGGGGGATCCTGTCCAGCCCCTCCCTCATCCGGAGGTACAGGCTCCTCCCCCCTCCTCACCCACACCTCCCCCCTCATCCTCCCGCAGCCCACCCCCCTCACGCGCCGACCTGTCCGTCATCAGGCCTGTGGGCGGAGCTGAGGACAGTGACACCGCAGGTCAGGAGGCTACCTGCTCCCCCTCTGGTCAGCACAGGTGAGACGGACAGCTGTTAGTTTCTTTACACCTGCAGGTAGAAGTCAGCGGCGGTGCTTTGACTCCTCAGAGACGCCCCGGTTTGCTGCACGCCATCCCCTCTCTCGCCCCCCTTTCCTGCCTCTCCACCGTCACTGCCACATAAAGCAGAAACACCGAAACAAAGCTGTGACTCTGTTTGGTTGCAGCGTCGGCGGTCTGCAGAGTCCGGTTCTGGGAGAGAGCGTCAGCATGCACAGACCTGCAGACGACCAGCAGAGCTTCTACCACGACCTCATGGTAACATGGAGTCGGTCACATGATGCAATAAAACTATTACTGCCAGATATTGATTATTTGATCGATGACCTCGTGACTCTCTTCAGAATCAGCTGACCAGTCGTCTTCAGGAGTCAGACGGCAGACAGGAAGTGGAGGAGGAGGAGGAGTCCAGGAGGAGGAGCCTGTCTGTGGTTTCTGACCGCTCCCAGTCCTCCTCCCAGTCCTCCCAGTCCTCCTCCTGGTCCAGGAGGAAGCAGCAGCGTTGTGGAGGAGACCCGGTGGTCAGCGCCACTGTGCGGCAGCTGCAGCAGCTCGGAGTCGACGTGGACGATCTGACCGAGTCTGACAGAAGAAAACACCAAACCGTAGAGAGCAGCAGGTACGGACCTCACCTGGTCACACCTGACGGGTTAAACTGTCTGCACCTGATCAGGTGGGTGTTATTTGCTCTTTCTCTTTATATCGTCCTGCATCACACAGCTGAACTGAAGTGTACAGCGTGAGCAGCTGATTCTCTGGCAGTCGGACGCCACGTGTTCTCACTCTTTCTGTTTGTGTGTTCGCCGTCAGCACTCTGGCGAGCATCAACCCGGCAGCGGTTCTGTCCAGACTGAGCGTGTCCGAGCCGACAGCCAGCTCTCTGTTCCTGGGAGGCAGCGTGGATCTGAGTCTGGAGGCCAACGCCATCGCCCTGCGCTACCTGAGCGACTCTCAGCTCAGCAGGCTGTCTCTGGGAGGGCACGCCCCCCTCCCAGGCCCCGCCTCCTCTAATGACTCCCTGATGTCGCCTAGCAACATGTCTCTGGCCACCAGGAAGTACATGAAAAGGTACGGCCTGATCGAGGAGGACGACGGCGAGGAGGAGGAGGAGGCGTCGGCTCGCCATCCGCTGACCGAAGCTCTGAATGTGAAGCTCCTCCCGCAGAGTCAGCTGATCCGGGACCTGCGGCCGAAAATGCAGCTGCTAGCCGGCGGCACCAAACCCAACGCCACCGATAAGGAAAACTGTTCTAGCAGGCGGCCATCTTTAGTGAGGGCGAGCAGTCGTCAGACAGAAGGCTCGGTGGGAAACATCCTGGACCTGAGCCGCCTGAGAGAGCTGCCCAAACTCTTCTGACACCACGAAACCAGCAGCTGATCAGACTGAAGTCTGCTGGAAGATTTAACTGTTTTTTAAATGGAGTCTGGTGAGTCTGAGGTGCTCGGTGTGGAAACCCTCTGCTGGTCAGCTGCCCAAACTGACACCAAAACACCAGAAAACCAGTTGTCTGATAGGTGCTGGTGACTTTAGAAACTGTCATATTTTAACTGGAGTCTGGTGAGTCTGAGGTGCTCGGTGTGGAAACACTGCTGGTCTGATTCAGGTCCTGGTTTTTATAGTCAGACTGGATTTACTGGAAATCTGCCACCTTTTAGTTTTAACTTCTATCAGAGGTTTGTGTTCATGAACTGTGTTTTTTGTGTGTTTGATCTTTTTTGTCACTTCCTGTTTTTATGTGAAATGTCAGATTTTTTTATATATTTATGATTCCACAAATAAATTCATAACACTTTTAGTACCTGAGTACATATTTCTACCAGCACGTTGAGCAGCATGTGAGAGCCTTTAGACGAATAGTTGGACATTTGTCTTCACGAAGAACATTTCCCTGCTGCTGACAGGAAGTGCAGGATGCTACGTGGCTAACGGAGAGCTAACATCTGACCGAGAATCCTCGTAAACATGTTAAATATTATGTATCTCAAGTCTCAACTCAATGTCCTCTTACGAGCTTTTTCTGGAGCTTGCAGTCACCTCTCATGGCCTTCATCAGCGGATGGAGTTAGATCAGTTGTTACGGAGATAACTGAATTTCAGTCACGTGATTTTAAATATTTGTAGGACATTTTATGCCTTTTATTGATCGCTGACAGCAGCTAGATGTAACTAAGGTCTCCAGCCGGACGTGACCCGGGGACGCGGCAGTTCGTGGTCGGCGTCTTGACCCCTCCAGCACTGAAGCCCGGCTTCAAACCTGATTCTGCACACGGCCTTAATCAGGATTTCCTGTTGTGTGATGATGGTTACCGCCCCCCGCTGGTCGGGCTTCCGCCCTGCAGCTGTGACAGATATTGATCACTGATCAGTCGTCATGTTGCCGCCGCCGCTTTGTGTCTACATGTTTCCTGGAGCTCCGAGCTGTTGGCTAACAGACGATCAATGTCTCAAAGGTTGATGTGATGTTTCAGTGCTCTGCAGGACACTGACCTGAGTTCAGCTCAAACTACACACATCTGACGGTCTGAATACACGCGACTCTACCTGTTCAGGTAAGATTTTACTAATTCATCTTCCTCCTGGGTTCTGATGAAAGTATTTATTCGTCAGCTTCAGTCGTCTGAGAAAAACATTTACTATTCTTGTTTTTTGTGTTTTTCCACCTTGTATATGTTGTTTCTCTTTCCTACAATTTTGTGTTTCAGTTTTCTTTTTTCTTATTTTTAGTATAAATAAGAATAAATAGCTTTTATGTTAGTGGTTATTAATGTTTAAAAGTGGAAATTTAATTTAAAGTCTTTAAAGCAACTCTGAGTTTAATCTCAGTATTCTTGTTGTTATCTTTAAAGTTTTATGTGATTTAACCTCAGTCGTCTTATATCGACAAAAATCTGCAGAATTCAGACAAATTAAGATTTAGAGACAAAACAGAGGTTTTATTTTAAGACTTTAAGGTTTAATATGGATGAAGTTCAGCGTTTTAATGTTAAATTTAAAACCGTAACTATCAGGTTTAGTTTGAGAGAAAATGAAAGATTCGTAGATAAACGCAGCCCGGACTGTCGTGTCGGGGGGGTCGATGAGTAACTGGACATGACAGCACAGTGTGTGTGTGTGTTTGCGTCAGTGTCAGTGTGTGTGTGTGTAGGTGAGTTACAGGTATTGATCTTTTCCAGCTGTTGAAATCAGAGAAACTACAAAAACTTTCTCTGAATCTCTTGTTTAAAAAAACAGACAAACGTCCTCACTGACAGAAATAATCTCATTTATCTATTATTTAACTAACCCATCCCATAACTAACCCGTCCATAACTAACCCGTCCCATAACTAACCCATCCCCATAACTAACCCGTCCATAACTAACCCATCCCATAACTAACCCGTCCATAACTAACCCGTCCCATAACTAACCCATCCCCATAACTAACCCGTCCCATGACTAAACGTCCCATAACTTGCCCTCAGATATTCTGATCCTGACAGAACTGGTTTCCCCTCTGAGATTTTAAAGCTTCATCATCAGATGTTGTTTGTGACTCTGGTACTTGTTGTTGTTGTTGTTGTTGTTGTTTCTCGTTCTCAGCTAGATTTGATCTTAACAAGAAAACCTGATTAAATAAAAGTAGAAATATTCCCGCAGCAACTCCAGATAATAATCCACACTGTGACCATGAACGTCACGTTTATACGTGTGCGTGATTTAATGTTTCCCTTCTTATAATGTCAGATAAACTATAATAATATAATAATTAATTAATAATAATAATCTGTTTTTTTATCAACAAATTATAAAATCATTAGTTTTCATGAAACGACAGATAAAACACATCAGTCATGTGACATAAAAGAAATTGCAACTGAGATAAGACAATAACTCAGGACATGTTCTCCAATATAATTTATATTTAAGAAAACTAAACTAAAAACAGATCAAGCTAACCCTCCGATTGGCTTTCTGTCCAGAATGAGGGCTGCTGATTGGCTGTCGGTTGTGGCGTTCCTGCTGCTCATCTCCGCCGTCCGTCCGGACATCTGCAGCGCCAAACCCAGAGACCTTCCCCTGGAGCCGCGCTGCATCTACCGCAGCCCCGAGGCCCCCGAGGGCCCCACCTCAGAGCCCGAGCAGGTCCCCGAGTCCACCAACCCCCGAGTGTGGGAGCTGTCAAAGGCCAACAGCCGCTTCGCGCTGTCGCTGTACAAACAGCTGGCGCTCAGCAAGACCCCCGAGTCCAACATCTTCATGTCCCCCATCAGCATCTCCACCGCGTTCGCCATGACCAAACTGGGAGCCTGTAACCAGACGCTGCAGCAGATCATGAAGGTCAGGGAGAGAAACCGGGATCTCATCCAGGGCTAAAAGTTCATCTTCACAATAACTTGATTCAGTGGTCTCAGCGAACCTGCTGTCCTGTTTTCAGTCAGTGACGATGGAGATCAAACCGTGTTCCTGTGTGTTTCTGTCTGCAGGTGTTTGAGTTCGACACCATCAAAGAGAAGACGTCGGATCAGGTCCACTTCTTCTTCGCTAAGCTCAACTGTCGTCTGTACAGGAAGAAGGACGAGACCACCGAACTGATCTCTGCTAACCGACTGTTCGGAGACAAATCTCTGATCTTCAACGAGACGTATCAGAACATCAGTGAGATGGTGTACGGAGCCAAACTGCTGCCGCTCAACTTCAAGGTACCACGTGATCTAACACGAGTCCACTTCATCATGTGAACCACCCGGCGATCTTATTTTAAAGAGCAATAATCATTAAACTGATCAGATCATCGCTCGCTAAAAGTTGTATTAATAACCCTGGTTCTGTGCTGCAGGAGAACCCGGAGAAGGCCCGGGTCACCATCAACAACTGGATCTCCAATAAGACCGAGAACCTGATCCAGGACACGCTGCCATCAGGGGTGCTGGACTCCAACACAGTCCTGGTCCTCGTCAACACCATCTACTTCAAGGTACCTGAGCTGGTACCACACACCACCTCCTGGTGTTTTGGAGGCCTGACCCCCAAACCAGACTGAGAGTCTCCACACATGCTAGCAGCTCTGTGAGGCTGTACTTAGCCACAGCAGGGCTTTGAGCTAAATGCTAACATGCTCAAAATGACAGGTAGCAGGATTCAGCACCCATCTATTCACACTGGGGTTGAGCGCATTGATTCATTATCCAGTTATAATGTTTACCATGTTCAACATCTCAGTTTCGCGTGTTAGCATGCTAACATTTGCCAACTAGCACTCAAAGTACAGCTGTGGCTAATGGGTTAGTCAGTTCTGCAGGTATTTGGTCATAAACCAAAGTGTTAATTGCAGGAGGTTCAGTAGCGACAGCAGAAGTCAGGGAAACGGCGTGCAGCTCTTCCTCGTGCCGCAGCAGTCTGAAATAATTAAATTAGTAATTATTTGGTCTGAGTGCTGACGTTCACTCATTTCTGCCCTCAGGGTCAGTGGAAGAACAAGTTCGACAAAGATCTCGTGTACGTCTCAAACTTCCACGTCAGTGAGAGTCGGACCTGCTCGGTCAACATGATGTACCAGGAGACCAAGTTCAGGTACAGGTACTTCCCCGACGACCAGGTGCAGCTGCTGGAGATGCCGTACCGCGGAGACGACATCACCATGGTGATCATCCTGCCGAGCAGAGACACCCCGCTCAGTCAGGTAATCCTGACGGTCAGCCGGAGACGTCTTTCAATCTCCTCTTCGCATTTTAGACCTGCTGACGTTCTCGTATTCGTTGCTTCTCCTCTAAAGCTTCTGGGAAACTGTTCGAACGTCATTGTTTATGTTGTTAAAAGCTGAGTATTTTGGGGGCAAAACCAAGTGGAAAGGAGGAATGTACCACATCTAAAGCAGAGGAGCGAGAAATAGGAGTTATATATTTGTGTCCTTCAGATGAGCTGGTGGAGAAAGTTAAACTTAACTAGTTGACACCTTGAATTCAAAGTAGATGTTACCACATCTTAGCTTCAGTTTTATTTATATAGCGCCAATTCATAACAGAAGTTATCCCATTGCACTTTTCCTATAGAGCAGGTCCAGACTGTGCTTGGAGAGAGAGAAAATGGCATGGACAGTATCTTTAATGTGTTTTCCAACAAAACTGAAGCGACAAAGGCAACACCAGATTTTTGACAGTTGATTTTTGAAGGAAAAATACTGAAAGACATCCAGACTGAGGCTGGTAACTGTCAGTATTTCGGTTTGTCTTTGTTTCGATGGAGAAAGTTTTCAGGCAGCCGTGAATTAAATGTAATTAAACAATGTCCAAGTTTGAGGAGATAATCGGGGTCTACGGTAAAGGATGGAAACATCAGTGTCATCTGCATAAAAGAGAAATGTAATTGTAAATGCTCCAAGTGGGAACATACAGCTAAGACATCAGTGGTCCGGATACAGAGCCTTGCGGTTCTCCACAGGAGAGAACATGATCCTCAGAGGAGGGGATGTTGTAAATGACAGGAACAGAACCATTAGATTTTGGTATTTCCTGTGATTTAGTGTGTTTTTTGTTGTGTGTGTGTTGAGGTGGAGGAGAGTCTGGACCTGAAGAAACTGACCGACTGGTTGGATGAGATGAAGGAAACCACCGTCTCCGTCAACGTCCCTCGCTTCAGGGTGGAGGACAGTTTCAGTCTGAAGGAGAAGCTGCAGGCCATGGGACTGACCGACCTATTCAGCCCTGACAAGGCCAGTCTGCCAGGTGAGGGGGCGGGGACACACACACACCTGTGACGCAGGAGGTTTATCAGGTTTATCTTTGAACGCAGGTTGATATCATTCTTTGAATTTACAACTTAACGTAACTTAAACGCTGCAAAGTTTTTACAGAGAAACAATCTGTTTAGTGGATGTTAAAGATAAGAACACCTGAACAGCGGATCTCAGTCCAGGATCCAGATCAAAGTGACTGGTTACAGGACATCCAGGTTGGTTAGTATCAGAAGACCTAATATACCGAAACACAGCGTAGTTCAGTCTGTCAGAAGACCAGCTGCACACAACGGGGGGCGTTCAGGGACTGGAGTGAGCGCGGGGCGTTCGGGGACTGGAGCGGGGCGTTCGGGAACTGGAGTGGGGCATTCGGGGACTGGAGTGGGCGCGGGGCGTTCGGGGACTGGAGCGGGGCGTTCGGGAACTGGAGTGGGGCATTCGGGGACTGGAGTGGGCGCGGGGCGTTCGGGGACTGGAGCGGGCGTTCGGGGACTGGAGTGGGCGGGGGCGTTCGGGGACTGGAGTGAGGGCGTTCGGGGACTGGAGTGAGCGCGGGGCGTTCGGGGACTGGAGTGAGCGCGGGCGTTCGGGACTGGAGCGAGGCGTTCGGGGAATGGAGGAGCGCGGGACTCGGGAATGGAGTGAGCGCGGGCGTTCGAGGGGACTGGAGGAGCGCGGGCGTTCGGGACTGGAGTGGCGCGGGCGTTCGGGGGACTGGAGCGAGGCGTTCGGGGACTGGAGTGAGCGCGGGGCGTTCGGGACTGGAGTGAGCGCGGGCGTTCGGGGGACTGGAGGGCGCGGGCGTTCGGGACTGGAGCGGGCGTTCGGGACTGGAGCGGGCGTTCGGGACTGGAGTGGCGCGGGCGTTCGGGGACTGGAGTGGGCGCGGGCGTTCGGGGACTGGGGCGGGCGTTCGGGGACTGGAGCGGGCGTTCGGGGACTGGAGCGGGGCGTTCGGGGACTGGAGCGGGCGTTCGGGGACTGGAGTGGGCGCGGGGTGACAGTTGCTGGTTTTATTCTGTGTAATGAGTCGCAGTGGAAGACAACCGACATCTGTGACGGCTCGAGACATACAAACATAAAGACGAGCAGGTCAGAATGTTTTTGTTTGATAACCTGTAGAAAGTGTTGGGTGGTACTGACCAATAGGAGCACAGAGTTGGGTGATACTGACCAATAGGAGCACAGAGCACTCTTTAACTGTAATCATGTTGTGGTCTGATCCTGGCACAAGCTTTATGTGTTCATAACACTGATTTTATTATGTTTTATAACCCTAAACCTTTTATGTTTCAGTTCTTCTGATTACTTTCACAGATCTATTTATTAATATATTTATTATTCTTAGTAAGTTGCAGCATGAAGTGACATACAGTAAATAATAAAGTGTGTGTGTGTTTCAGGGATTTTGGAGGACGGCAGTGATGGTCTCCACATCTCAGACGCCTTCCATAAAGCCTTCCTGGAGGTCAGTTAGACACTGCTGACATCATTGACAGCTGCTCACTGATTGGCTTAATTTGACAGCTGAGGGTTAGCGTGTATATAGTCACCTGTGTAGATCAGGAGACCAGGTTAAAAAGTCTCAGCCAACAGTCCACACCTGAAACAGCACGTCCTCGTGTACGGCGTTACATGTGATGTGCGTATAGCTACACTCCTTCCAGTTATATTTTCTGTAAATCTTATTTCCCAACTTGAAGCTCCAACAGCTCTTTTACGGCCTTCAGCATATCTGAATAAAACTCTGGTGGGTAAATACTGTTGTTGGCCTAAAAGTAGTCAAATGTAAATGTTTTGAGTGTAAAAAGTACTGGGATCGGTCTAAAAATACAGTTTGTGTTGTAGAATGTGCATTTCCTCCTGGACGTTTGGGGGAAATTTGGACACTAAACCCCCCAAAATGGCCAGAAAACACACAGAGGACGCGACCTTGGTGTCAGAGCAGACTGGACGACAGGATCCTGAATGCACCTGTTTTGTGGTTTGCAGGTGAACGAGGAGGGCAGCGAGGCGGCGGCAGCCACCGCCGTGGTGGTGACCGGACGCTCCATCAACTTAAACCGGGAGGTCTTCAGCGCCGACAGGCCGTTCCTGCTGCTCATCAGAGAGGCGACCATCAACGCGCTGCTGTTCACCGCCCGAGTGGCCGACCCCTGCAACCAATAAACTGTAGAGCTGATGCTGCGCTCAAAAGTACTAAAAAAATAATTACACTTTTCCTTTGTAACAACCCGGCAAACATGGTGACGGTGTATGACGACGTAAAATCAATCATCAGACCTTATTTCTCCTCTTCTGTGTTTATGTCCAGTGACTCCACATCCTGCGGCGTTAGCTACATGCTACATGCTACAGTTCAGATCAACAGCATTAAAGTTAGAATCCTTCAGATTTCAGTTCTGGTGGATTTGGAGACACCTTTGGTTACTGGATGCTAATCGTATCGTTCGCATCCAGCGCATGAATGGCGGACCCCGCCACTGACCATGCAAACTACTATATAGCGAGGTAATTGATCAGTTTAAATATGTGAATACAACTGAAGTGTCGTGGCAGTGTTTGCCCATTATTGCAGCTTCTCTGCCTGCCTGCTGACTAGTCTTCACACACATTCAATCACAGTGATCGGTGTGCCGGTGTTACAGCTGGATCAATACGAGCTTATACTCACTGCTGAGTGTAATTATTCTTCAGGAGTTGGAGGCGCTCTTTATTTCAGGTGAGGCGGCCGCCTCCTGAGCCGAGTTCGCTGGGAAGCTGCATTGTGGGTAACGAGCGTTGGTAAAGAAAGAGGCGAGTCGGTGCCGGTCGACACTTAAAGTGCTTTATTTCCTTTGAAGGAGATGCGACCTGTGAGTGATCTAGTGGTCATGGTGAAAGAAGCTTCTTCACATTTTTCTTAACTAATAATCAACCTTTGGCCCCTCCCCTCCCCCACCCCCCACCAACATGTTTTAGCAACAGAGACATGCAACATAAAAGATCTTCACATAAAACCTTTCAGGGTCTTCTACTACAGAACGTGTTAAGTACCTCCTCTTTAAAAAAAAAAAAAAAAATGTACAGTATTAAAAGTTAATTTACTAAACTTTTTTTCTTGGACTCATTTTCTGCTTCGATATATTAGGATATACTTTGAGGAATCAACAGTAAAGAGTAATCTCATTAAGTGAATATATCTAAATGATTTGTTTATAATTAGGCATGTTGTGGTCAAGGATACTGGATATTCATATACTCAACATTTGATTCACGCAGTAAAAAGTTTTAAAAAAACAACAAAAAGCCAGAAGTTTCAGACTGAAGCCGAAGAAACGTGAAACCAACGTTTGGCGTAAAGCAAACGGAGACGATCAGAGAAGAACTGGAGCCTCGACCGACTCAAAGACACCGTGAAGACCAGAGGGTGATGATGATGATGATGATGATGATGATGATGATGAGGTTGGGCTGTTTTCACAGTTTAACTGAAGATGAAACTGGAACTGAAACGAACTGAAGAACCGTCGAAGAGGAAAAGTCGGACTCTGAGCTGCGAGTGACTGACTCTCCGCTGCCCCGTCTTTAAAACTCATTTAAACTTTTGTTCAAACCCACAAACATTTGTTTTAAATTCTCGAGCAGGTCTGAAACCAAATACGTCGGGCTGAATATTTTTCCGATTACATTTGAAGCCGCAAGTTAAGGAGAACATCAGCTGGAGACGGACTGTAAATATGAAGCAGGTCCAGACTTTTAAAAAGTGTTGAGAAGCATCACAACATTTACCAGCTGATGCTCCGAACTTTTTACTTAAATCTTTTAATCAAATGTGCTGAACTTAATAAACATCAGTGAAAAGTGTAATTTCTACACAAAATGTTCATATTCAACCATCTACGCCTGCTGCACCACTGCAGACTGATCAGTACAGACCGAATAATTCAATCATTTTCTCCTGTGTTCAGTCTGTATTGATCAGTCTGTATTGATCAAACAGTATTTTGAATTCTTTGGTTCCCGATAATCGTGTTCAGACTCAGTTCAGGTTAAAAAACATGGGGGTTCATGTGGAGTCGGGCCTAAACAACTCTGATCCGACTTCCCTTCCAACCGAAACGGAATGAACCGAACCGGACCGGACCGAACCGGACCGGACGGACTGAACAGAACCAGACCGGACCGGCTGTTCTGGAAGCAGCTTTTTCTTGACTTGAACCGGCTTGAAATGTGATTTGCTGTTCGCTGGAAACAAAAAGACACGACGCCTCAGTGCGGAGAGGAGAAAGCTGGACCCGGGCTGGACCGGTTCAGGTTGGTTTAGGAGGTTTTTGTTTCGTGTATTTAGTCTGTAACGTGAAAAATAACGTTCAGATTTTCCTCGTGGCCAAGTTAACTTACAGTTACAGTTTCTTGCGTAATTTGATCAGCAGCCAAAAGAACTCAGATGTAGGAATTTATTCTGATTAAACTAATCGTTTGGCCTCTTTGCCGCACTGAGAGTTCGGTCCGTTTGTTCCCGAGCTTCTGAAGGACGAATGCGTTTCGGTCAGAGCTGGGCAACATTTCATTAACGCGAAAACTGTGTTAACATCTTCGTTTATTTTGTTAATCCCGATGCTTCGTCAGTTAACGGTACGACACGCTGATGAAGCCGGACTTGGATTTCTTAAAATACGCTTAACAATTTTCTCCTTTTAAAACGGATCCATAAGACAGCGGAAAAGTTTGCACACAGCAGTAAATCCAGAAAATGTTCGTTAACGTAAACGGACGTTTCGGGCCGAGACCTCCGTCAGCCTGTTTAACGTCAGCTGCTACATTAGACTAGCCTTCTTTCCTATTTGTCATATTATGATCAAATTCATATTTCTGGATGTTTTGGCTGGTGATCAAATTAAGAAAGAAATTTTAAGTTGACCTCTTCAGAAGGTCACTTTTTTACATTTTATAAAAGAAACGAGTTATTGAATAATGAAAAAGCTTCCTAAACCAGGAGCCAGCTGCACCAGCATTTTGTAAGTTCAAACTTTACCTGGTTATGACAGAAGTGTTGATTAAAACATTACTAAATTAAAACAGGCTGCACCACACAAACTAGTTTTTATGTAGGGTTATTAATTTGTACACTAACTGCCAGGTCCGTTAAGTTAGCTAGGCAACTGTTTCCTAGCTAACTTAACTGACAAAACGTTAGCTTAATCAGCTACATGACTCGTTTATATAGAATCATATGAAATACAGTCGACACATCTGACCTGTGTGATGATGATGTAAACTGGGAAGATTTGAAATTATTCACAAAAATAAGTCAATATACCAAATTACAAAACATAACGGCAATAAAAATTAGCCTAAATGACCAAATAACGTCAGTTAGCTTAGCATGAGCAGATATTTCCCGCTCATTCTAAACTATCTCTAAAACACAGAAATAAAACAAAGTCGGATTACGTTTACCTCGGCAGGTAAGTTTAACGTTTGCTACCTAAAACTTACATTTGGAAGTTATGACGGTGTCGTCCCTCATTTGTCCAGGAGTGCTCCATCGTAGAAAAGGTTTCAGTCGTAGTCGTCTGGACGCTGTTTTCAGAATCAAGACGTTTCGGCTCCCATCCGGAAGTCATTCTCAATTGTGAAAAATTGGACGGGAACTCAGAAATTTAAGCTACTCTGTGTTACATAAGCCCCGCCCTCAGGGAGGAGTCTACCTGAGTATCTGTTGATTAGCTAGTTTCACCTGAAACTGGCCTAATAGTTTCCATGATGGCCCAGTAATAGTGTAACTGAACCAAGAAGGAACGGTGTCTCCATCCCTTATGTATCTGGACTGTCTGAAAAACTACAAAGGATCTTTAGACAGCACGATGTTCCTGTTTTCTTTAAACCGGGCAACACTTTAAGACAGAAACTCTTCACCCTAAGGACAAGATGCCCACACAGAAACAGAGCAATGTAGTTTATTCAGTTCAACGCAGTGAGGAAAACTGCAAAGAGCGGTACACAGGTGAGACCAAACAGCCACTTCACAAAAGACTTTATCAGCACAGACGACACGCTAACTCAGGATTGCAGAGCGCCGTGCGTTTGCATCTAAAAGCTACAAACCGCACATTTGAAGGCAACGAGGTGAAGAGTCTCAGTAGAGAGAAGAGTTGGTTTGAAAGACGAGTCAAAGAAGCCATTTTGTGAAAAAAGAAAACCCCTCTTTGAACAGAAATGGGCAGATACTCAGGTAGACTCCTTCCTGAGGGCGGGGCTTATGTAACAGAGTAGCTTAAATTTCTGAGTTCTCAGACCATTTTCACAATTGAGAATGACTTCCGGATGGGAGCCGAAACGTCTTGATTCTGAAAACAGCGTCCAGACGACTACGACTGAAACCTTTTCTACGATATTTGGAAGTTGTGTTACAGCTTACGTTACTTCGCTCTGCTTTTCAGCCTGGTGTTGAGTTACTCTTTAAATAATATTTTCTGCATAAGTCCCAGTGTGCAAACCTTTCAGTAGCCTTATATGGAAACACTGCAATTTAGATTTACAAATGTAAATAAGATGAAGTAAAAAAAAATGTGTAACTTGTATCTGAATATTTGTGCATTTGTAGTTTTCTATAAATATTTGCAGTATTTTCAGCTGAAAATTAGTTTTTAGTTCTTAACATATTAATATAATAATCATAAACCAGCACAACAAGGCGTCCTGATGTATGAAGATAAAGAACGAGGTGGAGGTGAAGGTCACCACGAAACGGATTTAAAACGAGTCATAAACTGACCAGGAGTTTAACGCATACCTGCAGCCAATCAGAAACCAGTATTTTCTGTGTCCGTGGTACATTGCAAAGAGGTCTTGTGGTTGTCGTGATTACTGATTTTTATTCCGTATTGCCCAGCCCTGGTTTGTGTGTTTTTGTCGTCCTCCGCAGTGACTCACAGGGATTTCTTACCTGCTGCTGTTGAGTTTATTTACAGGTGAGTTTTATTTCTGCGGCGTGTAGCTCGCGCTGAGGTTTAGCCGTTAGCATTCTGCTACGTAGGGAAAGGTAAACGTCCGATTCACTGAATAAAAAGAGTCTGTATACCTGATAGTTCCTGGTTTAGCCTGAAGAGCGAGTGCGGCGGCGGCGGCGGCGAGAGGAAAACTCGAGTCCAGCCAGCCGGAGTGAGGACAGAGCCGCTGGCTTCACTTGCATAAAAAAATTTACCGTCCACTGAGAATCTGATTCACAGCTCTGTAGAAAAACAGTAACAGCCGATCCGTGTGCTACCTGCCTACCTACCATACATCTGAATTTAACTCCTAGCTTCTTTACATTATTCATATGCAAAAAAAACATCTTAGTAGTTTAAATATGTTTGTCTGATAATATGTGTAGATTTTATATTGTTCTGTTTTTATAAAAAGTTCTGTTTTTGATCCCATCTCTCTTTCTGGTAAGTGCTGAAGTTGTTTTGCCGTTTTGGAGGGCCAACGTGGCTATGTTGTCTTTCCTTTGGTTGCCAGGTGGTCTGACCTCCGCCCACCCACCAGAAGGTGAACTTTGACCTCTGGAGGGGGTTTCTTTGTCCAGCTCCACGGCCTGGCTACTACATCCATCTGGTCCGACAGGATCTGGCTCCTCATCCTGTCGCCACCCGACCAATGTCGACACGATCAGAACCATCTGACGCAATGACGCATTACCTCTCCTGCACATGTGCAACTGTACTCTGTACAGAAGCAGTGGAGAGCTAAAGGTAGATTGTTTCTCTTTTGGTAGAGCTAGGCTAGCAGTTTCCCCCTGATTCCAGTCTTTGTGCTAAGCTAGGCTAAACACACCCTGGACCTCTTTCTGTACTGGACACACAGGGATGAAACTGATATAAACTGAAACGTTAGCTAACACACACACATTAGCTCTTTTAAAAATGGAGGTCTGCTGTGTGTAATTAATTATAAATAGTACTGAGTCAGTAGAATACAGACAGACATAATGAGTAAGCAAAAAAATCAGTTAGCTTGTAGATTAATGTCAGAAATACAGAAAATTAAGCCAACTAATGTTAAATAGTCAACATCAGTTAGCTTACAAACGTTAGCTGTTTTAGCAAAGGAGGTCCGTGGTGTGAAATGAATTACCTGCTCTGTACTAGAGTACAGTTTGTGTGGGGTTGCCAATTTTCTGAAATGGATATATGGAACGCCAGCGATTAATTAAAAAAAAAAAAAAAAAGTGTCCTTGCAATTTTTAACAGCGCCGTCAGTGACTTCATCCTGGTCCGCTGTCGACCCGCTGGAAGCTGCTGTTAGGCGTAGCTCATATTCGAGAGCTAGCCAGCTGTAGTTGTAGCTGGCTAGGTCACGAATATGAGCTCTTTTAGCAACGGGGATCTGTAGTTTGTAATTGATTCCTAATAATAGAGAACTTCCAATTTGTACGTGATCGGTAAAAAAAAAAAAGCTAATGTTAGCATAACTTGCCTCCATTTTGATGATGACACAGCTATCGTTTTCTGTTTAGTCTCCCTGACCGAATTCAAAGTTATTTACTGACTGTAGCTTCTGTTTGACTTGTTCTGCTTGCGTTTCAGTCTTTTTACTCGACGACGTGCAGCAGATTTAATGCGTCATTAACTGCAGCTGAAGTTTCTGATCAGGTCGCGACACTTTCTCCTCGTCCTCCTCGAACATGAAGCTTCTGTCGTCTGTCGCACACATTGTCAGAGCAAAAAAGTGTCCAAGAAAATCAAAAAACACATGCTTGTTTATAAAAATATCTGAGAAGACTGACGGTGATCTCTGTGTGAGTGGATCAGAGCGCCCCCCGGTGGTGCTGTGCAGTGCAGCAGCTGTATTGCGTAGTGATGAGAGGTAACTGAGCTGTGTAGCTTATCTGAGGCTGGACACCGTCCAGTTTTCCTGCTGTGAGTCTGTTCAGTCAACAGGCTGCCAGATGGTCCTTTCTAATCTAGTTCAACTGCCACGATACTCAAACATTAATCTGAAGAATTTATACTCATTTTACAGCCAAATTAACAAATCCAGTGCGATCGGAGTTCCTCGCTTTTCATTCTGACTGTTGCGTGAAAAAAGATCAGTGTGGAGATTCATTCTCACACTGATCTTTTATCCTCGGGGACGCGATATATCATCATCTATTTATTCCCAGAGCTTTCAAATGCATCCCATGACCTTTTTCCAGGGTTTGTCGAACAGGTGGCGAGGTATTGGTGGGGCTGTGGGGTCCTTGAGCTTGAAATGTCCCCCTATGTGCGATCACCTGACCGAAGTCCTGTACTTAGGTGATAACACCTGAGCAGGTTTGATTCGCTGGAGAAGGCCATGGCATGCAGTCAAAAGCTCCGGGAATAGCTAAATAAGTGAACTTTGCGTTTAGAATATATAGTACAGATGATAAAAGATCATTTTTCGATAGAACCGTTCTCGCTCATTCACTCCCATTTGGAAACCAGCTCGTACGTTCTGGTTCTACGTTTCTTTCTATATTTATTATTTTATCTAGAAAATCCACATTACAACCACTGAAGCGTCACGTGCAGAGCCAGAACCAGAGCCAAACCTTCCCGGCAGCTTCAGTCGGCGAACTGAAACGGTGATTTGGCACGATTCAACTTTAAACTGCTGCTCTCCTTCCGACTCGACATATTCTCGTTACTGACCAAATCCAAAACCAACTGCGGATCCAGTTGGCGATTTTAGACGTTCGTAGTTGGATGCTGCCATGTGGGTGAATGATTCTGAGAATGAGCTGATTTTAATCAGTTTGTTGAGTAACAGAGCTATTTTGATCCCAATTACTCATTTTGGCAAACGCTGCCGAGTTCCAGTATCTTAATTTGCTGCTTTTCTTCATCTTATGTGACAGTAAACTCAATATATTTGGGTTTTGACTAACTGTTAATCAGACAAGTGAGGTGACAAATTTCCATGTGCTCTAATAGTTTTACAAACTGGACCATTTGATCTGGGACCATGATTGAGAGGTCAAATTTGTGTAATTTAGGACGGAGAACAGGATGTGATTAAGTTTTCTTGGTGAAGTTGTACAACAAGAGTTAAAGTAGTGTGAAGCTGTGTAGTGTGAGACCTTTATCCGTCCCAAAACGGTGGTCTACTAAACTTTACGACAAAGGAAAAAGAGTAAATTTGTTCTAACGTCACAAAAGCTGGAAAACGGGAAAAGATGAGAAACGTCGATCGCACTGGATCTGAACTTTAACAGTCATAGTTTTCTCATTGAACCTTTTGTTGTGCAACTAAATCTTTTTATGCCGTTGTGGCACTTAAAGAGCACGCAGGATTATCATTATTACCCTCGCTGCTCCAGATTGTCTCAAGGCAAATATGAAGGATTTGAACTGTTAAACTGGCACAGAGTTTACCGAGTAGTTTGGCAAAGTTTCCACCAGACAGACTGTTGTGATGCTGCATTGTGAACCTGTAAATATAAAAGTAGAAATCTGTAACATAACAAACTAAACGGAGGCAAACGAGAACCACTGCATTGTGTGGTGTATGAGGTTGTTGGAGTGTGTGGCATTTCTTCATTTTAGCTTAATCTGTTCGGTTTGGTTAGTGAAGGTAGATGCGGTTTAAAGCGGAAAAATCTCAGTTCAGACTCTGAGGTGTCCTTTCTGTCGCTGCTTTGACTTCAGCGGATTCAGCGTCCTGTTGGCTTCAGGTGCAACAGGATGAGACGGCCCTCCACGTCTGTCACCCCCCACCCCAACCTCGACCCTACCCTTCACCCTCCCTCGGGGTCAGTCGGGCCCTGTGGTGGAGACAGAGGCCTGGGGACCCTCACTGTACTGGCCTCCGCCGCTGCTGCTCCCACCCCCACCCTCTGGCTCCTCCTGGCTGGGGGAGGCCTCGTCGCTCGGCCCTCCCCTGGATGTGACGGAGGCGGTGGTGGTCTCAGGGGAGGCGCTGTGGGCCTCCTGGGGGGCGCAGCCCGGGTGGTTCTTGCGGAAGTGCTGGTTGAGGATGGCCTGGAAAGGGAAGCTCTTGCCACAGACATGGCAGTGGAAGGGCTTGTTGCCGGTGTGCTTGCGGATGTGGTACTCCAGCTGGTCCTTGCGGGTGTATTTCTTCCCACAGATGCGGCAGACAAACGGTGTGATGCCCATATGCAGGCGCATGTGGCGGTCCAGGCTGCCTTTCTGGTTGAAAGACTTGCAGCAGTAGATGCAGGTGAGCCGGGGATTGTAGCGGAACCAGCGGTCTCCTACCTGCTCCCTCAGGTAGTCCTCGTAGCCACCCATATCGAACGCTGCATGCTCCTCCCCCTGACAGGCAGAACGAAATGTTAATACTGACGAGACCAGAACAGACTGCATCAAACTGGATTTTTGATCTCTGGATGACGATTGAGCTCTGGACAAACTGCTGTGGTGTAGGTACAGGCTTAGCCTGGTTCCAGACCCCTGACTCGCCCCTTTAGAGGTTTGGGGTTGGCTCTGTGTTTTATTCCCAGATCGGGTTTCAAACTTCAATACTTTTTGAGTACTGACAGAAACGTGTCCTTTAGTATTTTCTAGAGGAGGTTCTAGGGGTCTTGGTGAATCTATACCAATGAGGACTGTAGCTGTTCTGGAGGCTCGTGGTAGAACACATTACAAAGACACTTTATGTTGGGTTTTACACCCATCTGTACACCACGTAGAGAATCTACAGGATGCTCTAGGGGCCCTCTGAGGGTCTTATGGCCACTGAGGAGGTTCTATGGATCCTTTAGTAGGTTCAGAAGGTTCAAGGGGTCCTGTAGAGTTCTAATGAACACCAGGGAGATCTGCTGGCCACTTGAGGAGGTTCTAGGGCTCCTTTAGCAGTATCTAGGGTTAATGTAAGAGGTGCTAGTGCCATTGAGGGTCAACCGACGAGGTTCAAGGGTTTTTTTAGGAGATTCCTGTGGCAACCGAGGAGGTTCTAGTGGGCATTTAGGAGATTTTAGGAGTCCTTTCAGTGGCTGAACACCTATGAGAGATTTTGGAGAGACGTGTTACACAGTGCTCTCCACCACGTCATTAAATAAATATCCACTTTGTACTTAATTTATCTTAATCTTAATCTATCTGACCTGTATTATATTTTTTGCTCAGTGCTTCTGTTCCTGTGTGACGTGACAGCGAGCTGCTGTAACGAAAGAGTTTCCCCTCGGGGATCAATAAAGTGATTCTGACTCAAACACCAGATGAGTGAATATGAATCCACACAAGCTGTTCTGGAGGCTCAAGGAGGAACAACACCTCACTAACTAACACACTGCATGTTGGAGTCACCCATCTGAACATTATTTGGAGAACCTAAAGGAAGTTCTAGGGGTCACTGAGGAGGTTGTAAGGGTCTCTTGTGAGGTTCCAGTGGGCCTTCAGGAGGTTTTATGGGTCCTTTAGGTGGAAGATTTTGGAGCGATGTGTTAGACACACATTATGTTGTGGTCATCAGGTTAAACAAGATTCCAAATTAGGATTTACTTAACAACATGTAATAAACAAACGTAAGAACTAAACTTGTTTGTTATCTCAGTATTTTCTAACTTTATCTAACAGGCCACAGACTCAGCCTGGCTCTCCTGGCCGGCTAGCTAGCTATGTGTTACAGTCCACCTGTGAGTAGCTTGGTTTTTTTGGTACCTGGGAGCTCGGCTGTCGCTGCTCGTCCGCCCTGCTGGGAGACTCGCTCTTCGCTCTCTGACGCTCCGCCAGGACGACCACACTGCCAGTGGGACTGAACCTGACACATTAACACACATAAACACACGCCGTCATTAGGTGTCTACAGTTCAGTCGGGATGACGCTCTGCAGGGTTTCATTGCCCATCACCTGTCTGTCTCGCTGGAGGACGGCTGGACTCTCTGGGCCCCCAGCGCCCCGACCGGCCCCGTCATCAGTGTGCTGCGTCCTGACGTGTCGATCATCACGGTGGCCCCCTCCTCCACCGGCCCCCCATCCTCCTGGTGCTCTCCTGCTCCGATCCACTCCTCCATCCTCTCCGTCTTGATCCTCACTCGGTCCATGCCGCTGCCCTCCTCAGCGCTGCCGGTCCGCTCTGGCTCGCTGCTCGTCTCCACGTACCACTGACCGGCCCGGTTAATGCGAAGGATCGGCTCTTTGCCCGCTCTGCCGGCGGCAGCCCCAGCCCCCTCCAGCCCACTGTGCTCCACCGTCGGCGGCGGGCTGAGCGGCTCCTCAGCGGGGCTGACCGCCTCGCACGCCTCTGCACCTCCCCGTGGGCCAAGGAGCCGCAGGCCGCTGTGATGGCCGCCTCCTCGCACCACGGCCTCCAGGGTCCTGTTGCCCCTGGAGCCCCGCGCCGCCTCCTCCTCCATTGGCTCCTCATCCAGGTCAGCCAGGCTGATCTTCAGGTGGATGCCCTCCAGGATCTGGGTGCAGCGGTCGATGATGTGCTGCATTTGCAGGAAGCTGGCGGCCGTCAGGTAGCTGATGATGTCGGCGAGCTGCAGGCAGAGGCGGCCTGTGTAGCAGAAGGACAGCAGCTGCTCGAACACAGTCGGGTTGCGGATCACCGTCAGAGAGACGGTGCTCATCTGGCTCAGAGACATGTGGTCCCGGAAGTACGGCGAGCTGGCGGCGAGGACCACCTTGTGTGCCCGGAAGCTCTGGCCCTGCACGTTGACCACGATGTCGCAGAGACGGCCCTGAACACGCAGCTGGTTCAGGTGAGACAGAACCGAGTTACTGAAGTCGGGGATGTCCAGCTGGATGCTGCCGGTACGCTCCATGCTGCAGCCTGCAGGGACACTGCAAAACCAGGAACAGACCAGGATCAGATCAGAACCAGATCAGCATCAAACTCTAAAATACAAGTGTTATAATCACAGTGTGGGATTGGTGAACAGCATGTCACAACAGATGTTTTCCATTACAGGCAAAATACCTGCAGTGACATCACTGATTGGGGGTGTGGTCAGAGGAGACACCTGCTGGAAAGTTTTAGCCCAAAGCAGTTTCCAGTCTTGAATGGTTCAGAGTAGGTTTGGGCCATATGACGATACAAAGAAAGATATTTTAATATCTCTGGGTGGGAAAATCTACGAGAACTGATTTATGGTTTTTGGAAATGTCACAATAGCAAAAACAATTCGTTTTTATATCGAAATTGTAATTTCAAAGAGTGCAGTTTTCTAATTACCAGACCTGTAATTTAAATTATAACGTGCAAGACAGACAAAAGTGTCTTAACAAGATACAGCTGTTGATTTCAGGATTATAATAACGGGTTTACAGCCTGGTTAACGAGTTTACAGCCTGGTTAAAAACGGGTTTACAGCCTGGTTAACGAGTTTACAGCCTGGGCACTGCCTGGTTAATGTGTTTACAGCCTGGTTAACAACATGCTTAGAGCCTGGTTAACGAGTTTATACCCTGGTTAATGTGTTTACAGCCTGGTTACTACCTGGTTAACGAGTTTACAGCCTGGTTACTGCCTGGTTAATGTGTTTACAGCCTGGTTACTACCTGGTTAACGACTTTACAGCCTGGTTAACGAGTTTACATCCTGGGCACTGCCTGGTTGATGTGTTTACAGCCTGGTTAACATGCTTAGAGCCTGGTTAACAAGTTTACAGCCTGGTTAGGAACATGTTTACAGCCTGGTTACTGCCTGGTTGATGTGTTTACAGCCTGGTTAACAACGTGTTTATAGCCTGGTTACTGCCTGGTTAATGTGTTTACAGCCTGGTTAACATGCTTAGAGCCTGGTTAACAAGTTTACAGCCTGGTTAGGAACATGTTTACAGCCTGGTTACTGCCTGGTTAACGGGTTTACAGCCTGGTTACTGCCTGGTTAACGAGTTTACAGCCTGGTTAAAAACGTGTTTACAGCCTGGTTAACAAGTTTACAGCCTGGGCACTGCCTGGTTAATGTGTTTACAGCCTGGTTAACAACATGCTTAGAGCCTGGTTAACGAGTTTATACCCTGGTTAATGTGTTTACAGCCTGGTTACTACCTGGTTAACGAGTTTACAGCCTGGTTACTGCCTGGTTAATGTGTTTACAGCCTGGTTACTACCTGGTTAACGACTTTACAGCCTGGTTAACGAGTTTACATCCTGGGCACTGCCTGGTTAATGTGTTTACAGCCTGGTTAACAACGTGTTTATAGCCTGGTTACTGCCTGGTTAATGTGTTTACAGCCTGGTTAACATGCTTAGAGCCTGGTTAACAAGTTTACAGCCTGGTTAGGAACATGTTTACAGCCTGGTTACTGCCTGGTTAACGGGTTTACAGCCTGGTTACTGCCTGGTTAACATGTTTACAGCCTGGTTAACAACATGTTTACAGCCTGATTAACAACGTGTTTACAGCCTGGTTAACAACATGTTTACAGCCTGGTTAACAACGTGTTTACAGCCTGGTTAACAACATGTTTACAGCCTGGTTAACAACGTGTTTAGAGCCTGGTTAACAACGTGTTTACAGCCTGGTTAACAACATGTTTACAGCCTGATTAACATGTTTACTGCCTGGTTAACAACATGTTTAGAGCCTGGTTAACAACATGTTTACAGCCTGGTTAACAACATGTTTACTGCCTGGTTAACAACCTGTTTACAGCCTGGTTAACAACCTGTTTACTGCCTGGTTAACAACCTGTTTAGAGCCTGGTTAACAACATGTTTAGAGCCTGGTTAACAACCTGTTTAGAGCCTGGTTAACAACATGTTTACAGCCTGGTTAACAACATGTTTACAGCCTGATTAACATGTTTAGAGCCTGGTTAACAACATGTTTACAGCCTGGTTAACAACATGTTTACAGCCTGATTAACATGTTTACTGCCTGGTTAACAACATGTTTAGAGCCTGGTTAACAACATGTTTAGAGCCTGGTTAACAACATGTTTACAGCCTGGTTAACAACATGTTTACAGCCTGATTAACATGTTTAGAGCCTGGTTAACAACATGTTTACAGCCTGGTTAACAACATGTTTACAGCCTGATTAACATGTTTACTGCCTGGTTAACAACATGTTTAGAGCCTGGTTAACAACATGTTTACAGCCTGATTAACATGTTTACAGCCTGGTTAACAACATGTTTACTGCCTGGTTAACAACCTGTTTACAGCCTGGTTAACAACCTGTTTACTGCCTGGTTAACAACCTGTTTAGAGCCTGGTTAACAACATGTTTAGAGCCTGGTTAACAACATGTTTACAGCCTGGTTAACAACATGTTTACAGCCTGATTAACATGTTTACAGCCTGGTTAACAACATGTTTACAGCCTGATTAACATGTTTACAGCCTGGTTAACAACATGTTTACTGCCTGGTTAACAACCTGTTTACAGCCTGGTTAACAACCTGTTTACTGCCTGGTTAACAACCTGTTTAGAGCCTGGTTAACAACATGTTTAGAGCCTGGTTAACAACCTGTTTAGAGCCTGGTTAACAACATGTTTACAGCCTGGTTAACAACGTGTTTAGAGCCTGATTAACATGTTTAGAGCCTGGTTAACAACGTGTTTAGAGCCTGGTTAACAACCTGTTTACAGCCTGGTTAACAACATGTTTACAGCCTGATTAACATGTTTACAGCCTGGTTAACAACATGTTTACAGCCTGGTTAACAACATGTTTACAGCCTGGTTAACAACATGTTTACAGCCTGATTAACATGTTTACAGCCTGGTTAACAACATGTTTACTGCCTGGTTAACAACCTGTTTACAGCCTGGTTAACAACCTGTTTACTGCCTGGTTAACAACGTGTTTAGAGCCTGGTTAACAACCTGTTTAGAGCCTGGTTAACAACGTGTTCACAGCCTGGTTAACAACATGTTTACAGCCTGATTAACATGTTTACTGCCTGGTTAACAACATGCTTACTGGCTGGTTTGCCTGCAGGACTCGGTGTCGGTACTTTTACTGCAGTAAATAAGTGAATCTGCAGTTTTAACCTGATCAATGAGTTCTGGCTGATGTTCAATAAAAGATTTAGTTCTGTAGAAAAACACGTTCCAGCACCTGTCCTGAAACTCAGGTACCAAACTTCAGCCTGAGAACACCTGTTCGGCAGGATACATGTTCTCTTCAGACCTGAATCTGGGCCGGAGTTAGACCTGAACCTGTGTCCTGTCAGAGCCTGGGATGCTGTAGTTCAGGTTCTGCAGACAGACCTGAACTCACCTGTCTGACATGTGACACATAAAAACACTGTAACAGGTTTCAGTGTAACACCTGTCCCAGTCTGACAGCAGGACCCAGAACCAGATCAGGACACGAATCCAGATCCGTGCGGGTCTCTCTCAGGGGACCAGATAACCCTCCAGGTGTGTAGCCGGACTCTTACCTGAAAGGGGGGGCAGGGGGAGATCGGGTCTGGTTTCAGGGTTCGGTGCAGTCGAGGCTTGAGTCCTGCAGCTAGCTGAGCATCGTTAGCAGGGCGGGAGATGACGGCAGCTCGGCTCAGCACGGCTCGGCTCGGCCCGGCAGCCTGCAGCTCCACCCGCCGCTCCTCCAGGCTCCAGCGGCGGTCGTGACGGGTTCAAGGCCGGGGAACAGCAGCTGAGCTCGGCCTCCGGTCCGTCAGCAGCCGCTCTGCCGCCATTCCGCTGGAAGTCAGACTCGGTTCAGGTTCGGTTCAGGGTCGGTTCGGTGTCGGCGGACTGCTGCTGCTTCTCATCTTCCTTTTTCACGGCAGAAGGGCCGAGGCTGCAGGAAGGAAGGAGGGAAGGAAGAAAACGCGCGGGGCATGCTGGGAAATGCTGTTCATGTCCTGCAGGAGAGCTGGTTCAACGGCTGTTTTAGAGACTTCACTTCCCGGCATGCATCTGTGATGAGAGGGGTCATGATGGCACTCAGTTTGGCAAAGTGAGGTTCACACACACACGCACACTCACATGCACGCACACACGCATGCGCACACTTTACAAGAGCAGTGTGGACATCAAGTATCTCAGTGAAAGCCTACATATATATATTTATATAGATATAGATAGATAGATAGATATATAGGTGTATATATAGGATTTGGGGCTACAACTGTATATATATATTATTATATTATATATAATATAATTATATATATATATATTATATATATATATATATATATATATATATATATATATATATATATATATATATATATATATATATAGTTAGTTGTAGCCCCAATAATTTCTACTATGCAGTTTTTACGATTGCTGTTAAGCTACTGTCAATTACACTGAGCACTTCCTGCAAGGATTTTTCACATTAAAAGCCCACCGGAAAAGGCTGGGATTTGTTGCCTGCAACGTTTGTTTTTGACTTTTCTTTAATGTGTAGTTTTGTCATCGGTTCAAATAAAATCAGGCTCTTTAACCACAAACACCGTCTGTTTTATCGACTCTGTGTTTGCGTCCGTGCTGGACTTGGACTTTGGCTTGAGCTGGATGGTAAATGGACTGTATTTGTTTAGCGCCCTTCTAGTCTTCCGACCGCTCAAAGCGCTTGAACTGAAGTGAACCGAACTGAAGTGAACTGAAGTGAACAGTTTGTTCTCTGCATGTGATTTGTGTTCTTTGCTCAACAAACATACTGAGATCAACAGACAGCTCTAAGAAAAGATCCAATCAGAGCTGCTGTTGCTGCGGTGTGGATCGGACCTCGCTTCCTGTTCAGACACACTGATTTATCGGTTTTACAAATACATGTTTGCATTCATTAAAGGTTCTTCGTGTAACTCTCAGACAACCCTTGTTAATAATGACTCCTTCGGCCGCTAAGTGAACTGCAGTCGGCGTCCTGCTGCTCGCGCTCTGTAGGCGCGAGCGAGCATCGGCGCCGGCCAAAAGTGACATAACACGAGACTGAACGCTGAAATGAGCACGGAATGAATTATGAATTATAATAAATTATAATCATATTTAGAGTAACGTTCCTATATTTTATTTGGACCATCGGCTGCATGATGCTAACTAGCTCGCTGTTTGCGAAGCGCTCATTTCATCCCCCTGCACCTGCGGAAGCATGATGACGACAAAAGGTTTGAGAGACAAATGACAAAACAAGGATTTATAAAAACAGAATTAGATTTGTGAAAGAGAAGGATATCAGCGCTAGGTCCAGGTCATGTTTAGCCTAGCTTAGCAATAAGACTGGAAGCGGGGGGGTGGGTTGCTAGCCTAGCTTAGCAATAAGACTGGAAGCAGGGGTGGGTTGCTAGCCTAGCTTAGCAATAAGACTGGAAGCAGGGGTGGGTTGCTAGCCTAGCTTAGCAATAAGACTGGAAGCGGGGTGGGTTGCTAGCCTAGCTTAGCAATAATACTGGAAGCAGGGGTGGGTTGCTAGCCTAGCTTAGCAATAAGACTGGAAGCGGGGGTGGGCTGCTAGCCTAGCTTAGCAATAAGACTGGAAGGCGGGGGTGGGTTGCTAGCCTAGCTTAGCAATAAGACTGGAAGCGGGGTGGGCTGCTAGCCTAGCTTAGCAATAAGACTGGAAGCGGGGGTGGGTTGCTAGCCTAGCTTAGCAATAAGACTGGAAGCAGGGGTGGGTTGCTAGCCTAGCTTAGCAATAAGACTGGAAGCGGGGTGGTGGGCTGCTAGCCTAGCTTAGCAATAAGACTGGAAGCAGGGGGGTGGGTTGCTAGCTTAACAATAAGACTGGAAGCAGAGGGGGTGGGCTGCTAGCCTAGCTTAGCATAAAGACTGGAAGCAGGGGTGGGTTGCTAGCTTAGCAATAAGACTGGAAGTAGGGGTGGGCTGCTAGCCTAGCTTAACAATAAGACTGGAAGCAGAGGGGGTGGGCTGCTAGCCTAGCTTAGCATAAAGACTGGAAGCAGGGGGGTGGGCTGCTAGCCTAGCTTAGCAATAAGACTGGAAGCAGGGGTGGGTTGCTAGCTTAGCAATAAGACTGGAAGCAGGGGGTGGGCTGCTAGCCTAGCTTAACAATAAGACTGGAAGCAGAGGGGTGGGCTGCTAGCCTAGCTTAGCATAAAGACTGGAAGCAGGGGTGGGTTGCTAGCTTAGCAATAAGACTGGAAGTAGGGGTGGGCTGCTAGCCTAATAAGACTGGAAGCAGAGGGGGTGGGCTGCTAGCCTAGCTTAGCATAAAGACTGGAAGCAGGGGGGTGGGCTGCTAGCCTAGCTTAGCAATAAGACTGGAAGCAGGGGGGTGGGTTGCTAGCCTAGCTTAGCAATAAGACTGGAAGCAGGGGTGGGTTGCTAGCCTAGCTTAGCATAAAGACTGGAAGCAGGGGGTGGGTTGCTAGCCTAGCTTAGCAATAAGACTGGAAGCAGGGAAGGTGGGCTGCTAGCCTAGCTTAGCAATAAGACTGGAAGCGGGGGGGTGGGCTGCTAGCCTAGCTTAGCAATAAGACTGGAAGCGGGGGGGTGGGTTGCTAGCCTAGCTTAGCAATAAGACTGGAAGCGGGGGTGGGCTGCTAGCCTAGCTTAGCAATAAGACTGGAAGCGGGGGTGGGTTGCAGGGGGGGTGGGCTGCTAGCCTAGCTTAACAATAAGACTGGAAGCAGAGGGGTGGGCTGCTAGCCTAGCTTAGCATAAAGACTGGAAGCAGGGGGGTGGGCTGCTAGCCTAGCTTAGCAATAAGACTGGAAGCAGGGGGTGGGTTGCTAGCCTAGCTTAGCATAAAGACTGGAAGCAGGTGGAAACAGCACAACTTCTGAAACATCTGACTCTAGAGAAGATGGAGAACAAGATTTAACTAAACGTCAGAATTTTCAGATTTTTGCTTTTATGCGAACTGGTCCTCTCCCCAGACCATCACACTCTGGCCTTCCCTGGACTTTGAGGTGTATTGCTGGATGTGTGTATAAACATACAGAAGTGGTTATAGATATATACAATAACGATAAGATGCAGTTATTGATAGAAACACAAACAGGAACAGCCTCCCAGTGTGAGCTCCTGATTGGTTACTTAGCCAGTCATGAATCCTGTTGTTTTATTGGGTGTTTTTACACAGTTGACTTGTTAGAGTTTAGTGTTTAGTTCATGTTTAAAGGTCCAGTGTGGAGCGTTTAGCGGCCTCTAGTGGTGAAACTGCAGTTTGCAGCCATGTGAACACCGCTCGCCTCGCCCTCCCCTTCCAGGCGTGCAGGAGAAACTACGGTGGCCACGAAACTCACGAAAAACGTGAACGGGCCGCTCTAGAGCCGGTGTCTGGTTTGTCCGTTCTGGGCTCCTGTAGAAACATGGCGGCGCAACATGGCGGCCTCCGTGGAAGGGGACCCGCTCCCTCTGCAGATATAAAGGCTGATTCTAAAGTAACAAAAACACAACGGCTCTTATTTTCAGGCGATTACACACTGATGAAAACACACTTATGAATATTATATTTCTGCTGCTCCTAAATGTTGCACGCTGGAGCTTTAAGTAAATATTAAAATGCTTAAAAAGTAAAAACTTATTTATTTGCTGATTTCAAATATTTAATAATAATTTATTAATTTTCTATTGACCGACCGCCACTGATGATTGGAGTCGTGGATATAAACTTATGGAAAATAACAATAAAAAGCTGGTAAATGACCACAGAGTGACGTGGTGCTGCTGTTCCTGTCCTCTCCTGCAGGTGGTGCCGGTCTGCAGGTGTGGACCTGGTCTGGAGCTGGAGACTCTGAGGAGTTTCAGCATCAAACACGTGACGAACCAAAGCTGAAGGATCAGTTTTTACTGTAGTGTCCTGATGTGACCACAAGGAGGCAGCACAGACTCTCACAGCAGGAGGAGCAACAAAGACCCAAAGACCCTTCCTCCTCCTCTTCTTCCTCCTCCACTCTTCTTCCTCCTCCTCCTCCTCCTCCCCTACCTCTTCTTCCTCCTCCTCTTCTTCCTCCTCCTCCTCCCATCACCCCTACCTCTTCTTCCTCCTCCTCTTCTTCCTCCTCCTCCTCCCGTCACCCCTACCTCTTCTTCCTCCTCCTCTTCTTCCTCCTCCTCCTCCCATCACCCCTACCTCTTCTTCCTCCTCCTCCTCCTCCTCCCATGCACCCCTACCTCTTCTTCCTCCTCCTCCTCATCTTCCTCCTCCTCCTCCTCCTCCTCCCATCACCCCTACCTCTTCCTCCTCCTCCTCCTCCTCCTCCCATCACCCCTACCTCTTCTTCCTCCTCCTCCTCCTCCTCCTCCTCCCATCACCCCTACCTCTTCTTCCTCCTCCTCCTCTTCCTCCTCCTCCTCCCATCACCCCTACCTCTTCCTCCTCCTCCTCCTCCCATCACCCCTACCTACCTCCTCCTCCTCCTCCTCCTCCTCCTCCTCCTCCTCCTCTTCTTCCTCCTCCTCCTCCTCCTCCTCCTCCTCTCTTCCTCCTCCTCCTCCCATCACCCCTACCTCTTCTTCCTCCTCCTCTCTCTCCTCCTCCTCCCGTCACCCCTCCTCTCTTCTTCCTCCTCCTCTTCTTCCTCCTCCTCCTCCCATCACCCCTCCCTCTTCTTCCTCCTCCTCCTCTTCCTCCTCCTCCTCCCATCACCCCTACCTCTTCCTCCTCCTCCTCCTCCTCCCATCACCCCTACCTCTTCCTCCTCCTCCTCCTCTTCATCCTCCTCCTCCCATCACCCCTACCTCTTCCTCCTCCTCCTCCTCTTCTTCCTCCTCCTCTTCATCCTCCTCCTCCTCCTCCCATCACCCCTACCTCTTCCTCCTCCTCCTCCTCCTCCCTCACCCCTACCCTCTTCTTCCTCCTCCTCTCCTCCTCCTCCTCCTCCTCCCATCACCTCCTCCTTTTCCTCCTCCTCCTCCTCCTCCTCCATCACCTCCTCCTCCTCCTCCTCCATCACCTCCTCCTCCTCCTCCTCCTCACCCCTCACCCCTCCCTCCTCCTCCTCCTCCTCCTCCCATCACCCCTACCTCTTCCTCCTCTTCCTCCTCCTCCCATCACCCCTACCTCCTCCTCCTCCTCCTCCCATCACCTCCTCCTCCTCCTCCTCCTCCTCCTCCTCCCATCACCCCTACCTCTTCCTCCTCCTCCTCCTCCTCCCCATCACCCCTACCTCTTCCTCCTCCTCCTCCTCCCATCACCTCCTCCTCCTCCCATCACCTCCTCCTCCTCTTCCTCCTCCTCCTATCACCCCTACCTCCTCCTCCTCCTCCCATCACCTCCTCCTCCTCCCATCACCTCCTCCTCCTCTTCCTCCTCCTCCCATCACCCCTACCTCTTCCTCTTCCTCCTCCTCCTCTTCCTCCTCCTCCTCCTCCCATCACCCCTACCTCTTCCTCTTCCTCCTCCTCCTCCTCCCATCACCCCTACCTCCTCCTCCTCCTCCCATCACCTCCTCCTCCTCCCATCACCTCCTCCTCCTCCTCCTCCTCCCATCACCCCTACCTCTTCTCCTCCTCCTCCTCCTCCTCCTCCTCCCATCACCTCCTCCCTCCTCCTCCTCCTCCTCCTCCTCCTCCCATCACCCCCACCCCTCCTCCTCCTCCTCCTCTTCATCCTCCTCCTCCTCCTCCTCCTCTTCTGATGCAGAGAGTGATGGATGAGTGGAGTCACAGTCATGTAAAACTAATTTAAATAACAAATCAGTTGTTCCAGGTTCTCCTCTGTGAGGAGTCTGATGTTCCCAGTCTGATGTACTCGGGGCCTCCTGCTGCTCCAGGGGCCAGCAGGACCAGGACCAGGACCAGGACCAGGACTAGCACTTCACCTCCTCAGACATCTTGATTTGAGAGAAATGATCTCGTGTTAAAAATCACAGCTTGCACGTTGCAGATTTGGTGAAGCTGACCGCTGATCCGCGTGGATCGGACTCTGAGGTCATCAGCTGACCTTGAACTGTTCCTCCAATCAGAAGAAGAGCCCGTGTTTCTACCTATGCTCCCTGTAGACTCAGTGAGGCTCCGCCCCCTCCTGTCAGAGGTCAGAGGTCAGTGATGGTAACACTCAGAGGTCACACAGCGGCCCTGAGCGGTATATTCAGTATCGATGCACTTAAACTCAAACTCAGTGGCGGAAAGTAACTAAGGTACTTTGAGGTACTTGTACTTCACCTGTATACTTCTCCGCTACATCTCAGAGGCAAACATTGTACTTTTTACTGCACTACATTCACTACTCGATTCACATTATTAACACAAAACATAATCAACACATAAATGTATTATTATAGATAAAGATAAGACTTTATTGATCCTCGGGAGTCGTACCTATAGTAATTACAATGAGCTCCACCTTCACCAGCTGCAGCATTAAAGTGATGAACACATCACACATCAATAATTATTATCCAGTGACACAATATATGTTATTCTGAATGGGCCGTTCTGCATAATGAGTACTTTTACTTGTAACAGAGTATTTTTACACTGTGGTATTACTCCACTTACTTTACTGAAGTATAAGATCAGAGTACTTCTTCCACCTCTGATTAAACTTTGGAGAACAAAAGAAAAGAAACAAAAACATGAATTTCAGTCATGTGACAGATGAAAACTTCAAATTAAATTCCACACTTAGGTCCACACTCAGCTCCATCCGCTGAAGAAGCCCAAGACATACGGTCGAAAGCTTCAGAAATAACAAGGAAGGGGACCTTGTGATGAGAGCGCTGTTTCCGAACTCGAGAATGAACCTTTAAACTTCTTTGTCAGTTCCTGCTAATAAACAGCAAAGTATGTTGAATTTTTTTTAGTATACTGACTCCAAAGACTCTACTATGACAGATGTAAGGTACGCTGCCAGCGAGCAGACCGGTAGCCGGCGTCTACGGGCCAACTGCCGTACCTGATCGCTTGTCCTGTGTGGTCAGCTTATACGTAAGGTATACCTACCGCGAAAGGTATACCTACCGCGAAAGGTATACCTTCCGCGAAAGGTATACCTACCGCGAAAGGTATACCTTTCGCTCCAAACGAATGGTTTTCTATGCGTTACCTTGACAACGAAGCTGTTGGTCGCTGCACTTTCCCACGTGTTTGTCTTTGCGATCTGTCGCTGGTCAAACGGAGCGGCGCGCCGCGAGCCCGAACGGATCGGCCGATCAATACCCATCTTCATGAGAGTGAATGGAATCATGACATTGACGAACCTATTGATCGCCCGAGCAGAAGTCGTGATGTTGTCATTTGGTTGGCTCGTTTTTGTCGGCATCCACAATTCGTTGAAGTTGAAACAGCTGCGAAAAAAACGAAACCGCACGGCGAAGTACGAAAGTTTCGGACTCGGTGTGGATCACAGAGAAAGATGGGCTCGCGTTTTTAAGTTGACGTGCGATTTATTCGCACCGATTATTCGTGTTTGTTCTGAAAAGGCCTTTAAACTGCTGTCAGTGATCACAAACAAACTGACACTTCAAAGGCACACAGTAGAGACACCATCTCCACTTCAGCTGCTTTCATCTCTTACTCTTCCGCTGACGGCCGCACCGCCTACCTGAGCAGTGCGTCGCCGAACCTCTTGCTTTTCATTTCATGTATGTTTTCATGCTAACAGGCGAACGCAACAGCAGATCGTAAAAATGATCAGTTCGTAGTCACATCGTAGCGGCAACATTACACATCGCTGCAGTTTGTCTGCATCTGTAGAAAATGTCCCAGACGTGAAGATAAACGTCTATTTTTTTATCTCAACACTTGAGTTCGGGATTGCTGTATATTTTTATTCATTTATTTGTTTTTTTACTTTTCTTTCCGATTAAATTAAGCAATCATAGGCCCGTGTTGGCAGCAGTAAATGTGGTGTCTAATACAGCATCATTTGGTAAGTGTAGAATAAAGCGCGACCAAACTTTCTGTCACTGATGGCCGATATCAAAGGAAGTGTAGAAAGATAGTAGCAGCAGTTCAGTAGGCAGTGTGGGCTAAGCGTGACAGTTTAACTACTTTCGGTGCTTACATATCAGCTGACACTTCCAGATCAAATCATCACTTGCATTTCAACTCCTTTTACTACTTCAGCGTCAACTGATTTCACTTCTCAACTTCACTGAAATGAAACTTTAACTCTTTTCAAGACTTAATTTTAACAAATATTTCAAAATCTATTAGCAAATTCGGTTTCAAATTCCACTTCAATTTCTTTCAGTGCTTCAACTCAAGGTGCGAATGAATGTTTCAGCTTCAGCCGCTGCACAAATGCTTTTAGACAATGTCGCCTTTTCTAGTTATTATTTAAACGTCATTGTTGTTATCATGTCCGAGCTTCCTGAAGAAAACAGCTTTGATTCGTTCTCAGACACAAACTGTGTGTTTCTATTTCTACCTTTTATTAAGTGCTAAAAAACCAACAAACCAACATTCAGGAGTTAAACAGTGCGGACACACAGAGTTCAGGCTGGACGTCAACAAACACGGGAATTAATGGATTAATCGATCCGCTCCTGATAGAAGATGGAAATCGAAAAGGACTGGTCACCGTGGTAACAGAGTCTGATCTGTACGGAAGCCCGTTCCTGCCGAAAGTTAAACGTGATGATGAAATTATTGGATGCTTAAAACATAAAATTCTCTATGAGGTTCTGAGCAGCAGCTTAGAAACTAAAAATCATCAGTTTGTCACGTGACTCGCTTAGTATTTTACAGTTTGTCATTTCATATCGAGTCATATGAGATAGTTTCACCACAAGGTCCATTTAGTACCTGTCCTGGAGCTTTCAGTCATATCACATGATCCTCAGCAGATGGAGTTTATCCAGCTGTCATGAAATTGTAGATGCTTAAAATTTCCATTTTTTCTGAGCTCTTTAAGGATTTCTCATCCATGTTGACTTAAAGGCTGAGCTGCTGATCAAGATCATTGGATATGACCAAAAGCTCCAGACCACGTATTAAATGGACCTTGTTGTGAGATTGTTTTTCTCAGCTGCTGTTTTCCAGGTCAAGAATAAACGTCTGAGACTCTACTCAGAGTTTTGTTGTTTAATTGTTCCTCAATTTATTATTTTTATCTTATCATATCTTTTCAGAAATGAGCTTCCGTATTTCTGAAACCAGACTGAACAAAACAAAACCTTCTTTCGTTTATCTGACAAACTAAATGTTGTTTTTTACTTCCTGGTTTCAAATATAAATTAATTCGACTACACTGACGTCACTACTGACAACAACAACAACAACAACACAGACAGGAAGTAGAAAATACAGTTTCTACAACTTTTACACAGTTAACTTTTTTACAAAAATGTCACAACAAAAACACATAAATTCAAAGTTCAGGTGCTTCTCTGAGACATTAGATGAATTTGTTTTTTATGTGTGTTTTTATAAATTATAAGAAATATGGAAAAGCCACACACACACACTCAGCTTCTAAAGATCAGTGTTTCATGCTGCTTCTTCCTCTTCTGGATAAAATCCAACCATCAGCTGAATACATGCACGTAGGTTCGATTATAGAAATGCAAAGTAAATTGCTGTGTCATTAAAGCACTAACTCAACTTAAAATCACATTTAGTTTCTCTGACAGACGTGATGCTTTCTGATAGATAATGTTGCATTTCCTTTACTGCATTATCTTTGATGTGTTTTCAGGAGAATATTAACTGTAAATAAAAGACAGACTGTGACCACAGAAAGTTTGATAAGGAGGTGAAAGTACTTTTCTCAGCCCTGAGTTGTGTCTGCAGGCTTCCCCTCCGGCTGCATACAACACCAACAACCTCCAGGAAGAAGGCAGGCCAGCCTGTGTGTAGCCTGAGAGGCGAAACTCAGGGCAAAAAAAGTAATTTCTCTACAATATTAAATATTTATGACTAAATATACAAAAATTTAATGTGAAATTTTAGGAAATCAGGACTGTGTGGTCTGATCAGATTGGATTGACAGTGATCTGGAAACACGAGCAAACAGCTTCACAGCTGTCGTCACAGTTCGATTCAAATACAGAAAAGTCTCATGTGAAATAACCAAATTTCTGTTGTAACTCTTGACTCTTATAGGACCCAAACGTTCGCAGTAACAACCTGACTCTCACTTCTCTGGTTCTAGTTTCTGCTGGATTTTATCGTGAAGTCCATTTTATTTATATAGCCCAATATCACAAATCACAATTTAGCCTCAGGTTCACAGTCTGTACAGGATACGACCCCCTCTGTCCTCAGACCATCGATTCAGATCAGGAAAAACTCCCAAAAAACCCTTTAACAGGGGGAAAAAATGGTAGAAAGCTCAGGAAGAGCAGCAGAGGAGGGCTCGCTCTCCAGGACGGACAGGAAGTAGATGCCGTGTGTACAGAATAGACCAAACTGATATAATTACAGTTTGAACAATCAGGACGACAAAGTTCTGAAAAGACTGTAACGTATGAAGAACGTGGATCCGGGAGGACGTCGAGCAACCTCAGGTGTCACCAGGAGTCACATGACCTCCTCTCCACCAAGGACACCTGGAAGAAGACAGACTGCACAAACTCACGAGGCAAACCATTGATCTTAAACTTGAAATAACAGATTACATCATAGTTGTGCAGCTTTCGCCTTCTTTCTCTGCTGTTTGTCTGCGAGTCAAAACAGCTGATTTCCTTCAGGTGTTCCTTTTATATAAATTCTGGCGGCACAGGTGACAGTTTCCGGTCAGACGTGAAGACTTCGCTCTGAAACGATGTGCGTGAGATGCACCTGAGCTCCGAGTTCATGTTTTCACAAGTGTTTTTTTAAGGGAAGTGAAAGAAGAAAAAGAAACATTTCCATGAATTAATTCGTATTTCTTAAATATTTGACAGCTGTGTGTTTAAGCGCTACAGGTTCTAGTTGTTCTTAGACGGTCAGTTGAGTCCGATTCTTCTTCTACGAGGATCAATAACACTTTCTATGAAGCTCGCATCTGTTATTCAGTTATACTGATCTTCATAATGCGTCGTAACTCGTGACTAATGCTGTAAACCTTCATCAACAGCCAGGGAAACGTCCAACATCACGAGGACTTGACTCTCTCTGGTCTGACTGGGCCCTGAATGAACCTGGACCACCATGATCCACATTAACAGGTGAAATCATCCAGAGTTCCAGCAGTTAAACCAGCTGATCGTCCTGCAGGTGTGCTGATGCGTTCCGACTGACACGGTGACACGTTACAGGTGTGAGCTTCTTACAAAGTGTGGACCTCCTCTGTCTGAGGGTTCACTGGTCCCAGTTTAACCAGTTTGAAAGTCTCCATAAGTGCTGTGACTCCAGATCAGCTGAAGGTTCAGATCGGTCCATGATGACGCCACCGGGCGCCGTTTACACCTGTTTCCTGTACAAACACAAACTCTACATCTGAGACTCTACGACTCGTTTACTCGTTTAGGACGACGAGGTGACGTTCCCCGAGGACGCCACTGTCGTCTCCCTCGGTGAGTACTCCGCCTCCTCCTTGTTGGGGTGGGAGGAGTTATCCGACTTGCTGCGGCTGAACTCGGCCCCCACGATCGGCCCGGTAAACTTGGCGTTGGGCCGGATGCAGGTGGTGCAGCACAGCAGCGTCTTGAGGAACGCACGGCGCATCTCGTTGCTGGTCAGCGTGTAGATGAGCGGGTTCATGGCGGAGTTCAGGACGGCGAGCGCCAGGAACCACTCGGCCTTGTAGAGGATCGGGCAGCTGAGCGTCTCGCAGGCCGCGTCCAGCAGCAGGAGGATGAAGAGCGGCGCCCAGCAGGCGATGAAACCGCTCAGGACGATGATGACAGTCTTCAGCAGCGCCATGGACTTCTCCGAGCTCTTGATGTTGGCGCCGGCGTTGCCGCGGCCGTTGGACACCTTGCGGAAGACGAGTTTGCGGCTGCGAGTTCGCACCAGCGCGTAGATGCGAGCGTAGAGCACCACGATGGCCATGAGGATGATGCTGAAGACGGTGGTGCAGAACAGGATGTAGGTCTTGTGGTAGAGCGGCAGCACGGTGGAGCACTGCGTCATGCTCTGGATGCAGTTCCAGCCCATCACCGGCAGGCCGCCCAGCACCGCCGCGATCATCCACACGGTGCTGATGAGCAGGAAGACGCGGCAGGTGTTGCCGTTGTTGTGCAGCTTCATCTTCAGCATGGTGAGGTGGCGCTCAATGGCGATGGCCAGCAAGCTGAAGACGGAAGCCGCCAGCGCCACGAACATGCTGCCCTCCCTGAAGAACCACTGCGTGGGCGTCAGCTTGTAGGTGTTGGCTCCCGACAGCAGGATGTTGGCGGTGTAGACGACGCCGGCCAGCAGGTCGGACAGCGCCAGGTTCCCGATGAAGTAGTACATGGGCTTGTGGAACTTCTTGGTCCTCCAGATGGTGGTCAGGACCAGGATGTTCTCCAGGATGATGAAGCAGCACACGATGATGAAGACCACCGAGTCGGCCTTCAGACCCGAGTCCTGCTGCGTCTTGCGGAACTTGCCGGTGTAGTTGTAGTGTTTGGCGATCAGGTCGGAGTAGCTGGGCTCGGCCATGGCCTGCAGGTGCAGCGGGAGTCCAGCAGGGGGCGTCCTCAAACTTCAGACCTTCATGTCAGGTAGTAACCCTGAAGAGGAGCAGAGAGAGTCCTGCTGCTGGAGGGGGACATGATCCTGCAGAGAGAAGACGGACTACTGTCAGAGACTCGCACACCTCAAGCTGGTTTCTGATCAGATTGTTTGCGAACAAACGTCCTGAAAAACGACTTTTAAACTCCTCAAACACTCAGAGTCCCTGGAATCTGTGAACTTCATGCTTTTAGCAGGTTTTACTTTAAGAGGGCAGAAATATGTTCATGAAACCCGCGAGTCCGACCGAAGAACAGAAGAACATTTAAATCTCCACTTCAGTTTGTTAAGACTCACAAAGCAGCCGAAGGCTCATCGAACTGATCCAATAAAACCTTTTAGAACTGATCTCTGATCAGCTCTGATCAGTGAACAAACATCCTGAAAGACTCAAACATGTTCCTTCTACTTAAATCAACTTTTAGTGTCATTTTATTTAAAAATTTAAAGTTTATTGGGACCAACAGCAGAAATCTTCCTTAGATTCTCTCCGGAGATAATAAAACCTCTGATCTTCCCTGTGAACTGATCTCTGATCAGCTCGTTAGAGAACAAACAACTTTAAAACACTTCAGATGTGTTTTCTTTCACAAACTCGTCATTTTAAATCCGCAGATTTGAACTTCACAAGTTTCAGAGTCACTTTGTTAATGAATCATCATCGTGAGCAGATTTCAAATCTTCGGTTTGTTCAGATTCACGTTCAGACGTTTTAACCCTTTAAAGTGATCGATTATTTCCGTTAACTGATAATACATATAAACAGAGTTTAAATAAAGAGATTCTGTTCGTATAAAAACGATCCTTGATTCATTCAAGTTTAAATAATATATAAATAATTCGGTCATTCATCTTTTTTTCGACAGCAAAAATGAATAAAGACACTCTGACGTCACTTCTTCACTTTAGCATTTATAAAGTTTTCAATAAAAACGTTAAACTGTGATTTTATTCTCCATTAAAAACCGGATTTATTCCGTCAGACTGACGCGAGTTCGTCTGAAGCGGCTCCGCTTCTTCCGTCAGACAGACTGCTCAATAAAACTGATCAGAAAGCGACGTCACGACGTTTAATCAGCCGCAGACGTTTCAGCGAGTTTCTCCTGAAGCTTCACGCGAACTTTAAACACGAAAATCCCGCTTTGATCAAGAAAAAAGAGTTTTTACCTTCAGACCGGAGGAAGAGGAGCGCAGTCCGACAGCAGCCTGCAGCAGCGGGGAGCGACCGCACACACACACACACACACACACACACAGACACACACACACACACACACACACACACACACACACACACACACACACACACACTAACACTAACACACACACAGACACACACACACACACACACACACACACAGACACACAGAGACACACACACACAGAGACACACACACACACAGAGACACACACTAACACTAACACACACACACACACACACAGAGACACACACACACACACACTAACACACACAGAGACACACACACACACACACACACACACACACTAACACACACACACACTAACACTAACACACACAGACACACACACACACACACACACACACACAGAGACACACAGAGACACACACTAACACACACACAGAGACACACACACTAACACTAACACACACACAGAGACACACACACTAACACTAACACACACACACACTGAGACACACACACTAACACACACACACACTGAGACACACACACTAACACACACACACACACACACTGAGACACACACACTAACACACACACAGACACTAACACTAACACACACACACTGAGACACACACACACACACACACACAGAGACACACTAACACACACACAGAGACACACACACACACACACACTAACACACACACAGAGACACACACACACACACACTAACACACACACAGAGACACACACACACACACACACACACAGAGACACACACACACACACACAGACACACTAACACACACAGACACACAGAGACACACTAACACACACACAGACACACAGAGACACACTAACACACACACACACACACAGAGACACACTAACACACACACACACAGAGAGCCACACTAACACACACACAGACACACACACACACTAACACACACACAGAGACACACACACACTAACACACACACACACACACACACAGAAACACGTACACACTAACACGCACACACACTAACACACACACACTGAGGATGATGAAGACGGTGATGAAGATGCTGCCCTCCTCAGTGTATTTTTGCTTCTTTATTCTTGGTGATCAGATCAATAATGAAACTGATGATTATCAATAACTAATCGAAGGAAACATTGATAATCCAGTCCAGTTCCAGAAGTCTAACGTCTGCAATACTTAGTGTTCGTCCCTGAGCTCAATCCGCAGCTCGTGCTGATCACTTTCATTGATTTTCTTTAAAAACAAACAATATATATTAACACAGATCTTCATACTGAGCGTTCAGTAAACGTCACAGTCCGTCCGTCCGTCCCCCCCCCCCAACACACACACACACACTGACCCCCCCCAGCTCTGTGTCACTGACCTCTGACCCCCGTCATATCTGTGAGGTCAGCAGGGGCGGAGTCACAGTTTCTGGGGCCCCGCCTCCTGTCACAGGATGTCACAGCTTAAGCGAAGAAGAAGAAGAAGAAGAAGAAGAAGGGGGGCAGCAGCTGATTGGCTGCTTCTGGGTGCACAGGTGTGTATATATATATATATATATATATATATATATACACACACGGACACAGTGTTTGTTTGTATCTGGTTTGACTTGTTAAGGAAAAAGTACAAATACGTAACATAGAAAAAGATTTATGCTATTTAAATGTTGTGACTACAATGCTAGCAGTGGAGGCAGCCATCTTGGAATAATCAGTGGTGGAAAGTAACTCAGTACTCGAGTATTTCCCTTTAGTGCTACTTTCTACTTCACAACATCTCAGAGGGAAATGTTTTTACTGCTCTACATCTGTTTTACAGCTTTAGTTAGCCTACTAGTTACTGTTTGGATTAAGACGTCAAAGATGGCGAGGAAGAAATCCTGCGCCATCTTTGTTTTACGTAGTTATTAGTGACTTCAGGGGAACGCTGTCCTCCGCAGTGACTCACAGGGTTTGAACGGTGGGTAAAGAGTAGCCGTGCAGCTCAGCGCTCCGCACAGACACAGTCACAGCAGTGAGGCCTCTGTACGAACATGCTAACACTTGGCTACGATGCATTTCAGAGCGCTCAAATGGGAAATAGTGCTGTCTGCAAGCTGGCTAGCTAGCTAGTCACTACTAACTACGTAAAACAAAGATGGCGCAGGATTTCTTCCTCGCCATCTTTGACGTCTTAATCCGAACAGTAACTAGTAGGCTAACTAAAGCTGTAAAACAGATGTAGAGCAGTAAAAACATTTCCCTCTGAGATGTTGTGAAGTAGAAAGTAGCACTAAAGGGAAATACTCGAGTACTGAGTTACTTTCCACCACTGATTATTCCAAGATGGCTGCCTCCACTGCTAGCATTGTAGTCAAACTAGCTAGCTAGCTAGCTAGCTCTGGATCTGGCTGTGTCCAAGCAGCCGGTGAGTTTGTAGTTTCCACGTTAACCCTTTAATGAATGCTATAAACTAAAATGTTGTGCCTCCATCAGATCCAGGATCAGGATACGTAGCATGACGAGCTAACGCTGTGAGTCATAACGGGACATTCCTGTGAGTCTCAGAAGGTTAAACTTCCCAGAAAATAACAAAACCTTGAGTGTGTTGACGCTTCAGGACAGGAAGTGCTTCACGTGACGACATCGTAAACACCTCACACCTCTGTGGACTGATGATGTTTTTATCTCTATCAACAGAAGCGCACTGACGCCAGCTCAGAGAGGTGCATTGTGGGACCAGCTCTCGGGGATGTCTGCGCTGCAACCTCACTTCCTGTCCAGGCGGCTCTATTGTTTCAGACCTGCAGGTCAGCTGGTCGCACTGGAACAGCTGGTTAACGGCAGCCGGAGTCCAGGTGACCTCTGAACTAAACTAACCAGTCAACAGAACATGCTGGGAACTCTGGAAATCTACAGGAGAGGTACTGGGAATATACTGGGAATATATGAACACAGTATTCCCAATATATTTCCAATATACCATTGGGACCATACTGGGAATATATTGGAATTATACTGGAGACCTTACTATGGTGATAGTTATGGATCTTGCTGGGAACACTGGAAATATACAGGATATAATGGGAATGTCACAGTGGGAACGTACTGAAATTATAATGGGGCCATACTGGAAATATACTCAATGGCAATATATGAGGAAATACTGGGAATACATTGGGACCATACTGGGCATGTACTGGAATTATACTGGCACCAAAGTGGAATCATACTGGGAACACTGGGGTTATACTGGGCGATATACTGGGAATATTTTGAGAATATGCTAACTAGTAATGTGTTGGCAAATTTCCAGTTTTCCCTGAATATTACCAGTAAGTATATTCTCAACATAGTGGTATAACCTACTATTGGTACCATACTGGGAATACAGTATATTGAAATTCTACTGGCACCACTGTGGAATCGTGCAGGGAACACTGGGAATATGCAAGGGATATACTGGGAATATATTGGGACCAAAGTGGGAATATATTGGATTTATACTGGGGCCATACTGTGAATACAGTGAGAATATACAAACTGGTAATATATGGGGAATTACTGGAGACTATGTTGGGACCATACTGGAAATATACTGGAATTATACTGGCGGTGTAGTGGAATCAAAGTGGAAACATACTGGAACACTGGGGATATTAATGGGAATATATTAAGAACATACTATACTGGAATATATATTCCACTGGGAATATAGGCTACTGGAGCCATACTGGGAATATACTGGCACCAAAGTGGGAATAAATTGGAATTATACTGGGGAAATACTGGGATATATAGGGTATTTTCTTAACATCTTCCCAGTATGGCCCCAGTAAGGTTCCCATAGTGTTCTAATCAATATAATGAATATATTCCCAGTATATCCCCAGTGTTCCCAGTACGATTCCACTTTCATTTAACTATGGGGTCCAGTATAACTTTGATACTTTCCCAGTAGTATGTTGAAATGCTCTAACTGGTAATGTATTAGGAAACATCACTGGTAATATAATGGGGATATACTGGGAACAGACCGGGTCCGTACTGGTTGTTGGACATGTGACCAGTCCACGGTTGGTTTCCAGTTCGCGGCTCAGAGTCTGAAAATGGAGCTGAGATGAGGAGAAGCTGAAGGGGGGAGCAGGGGAGCAGGGGAGGTGTCAGGGGTTGTGGGTAACAAAGGCCTCTTTCCTCGGAGCTGCCGACTGTATTCAGACTCTGCATAGCTGAGCGTCACCATGACGACGGCTGGAGGGAAACGGGGACCCGAGCGGCAGAACAACTGAAGAACCTACAGACCCACAAACACAGAGACACTTCAACTCTCAGAGTTCACAACAAGTCGACTCTGAGTTCCAGCTTCCAAAGATTCAAATCCGTCTCAGTTTTGGTGAAATGTGTTTAAAACATGTTGAATATTTCACTCACTGGAACTCAGGTCCTGGTTCTGGTCCTGGCCTTCGTACTGGACCAGAACCAAGGTTTGTGCAGAGTAACGGGACGGCACTACAATGGTCTTGGTCTTGGTTTTGTTCTTTGTCCTGGCCCTGGTTAGTCTTGGTTCTGCTCCTGGTCCTGTTCTTGGTCTTGGTCCTAGTCTTTGTCTGCGTCTTCATCCTGGTTTAGGTCTTTGTCTTTCCTTGATCCTGGTCCTTTGCCTCGTCTTTATCTTTGTCCTGGTCCTGCTCCTGGCACTAGTCTTCATCGTGGTCCTGGTCTCAGTCCTGGTCTCAGGTCCTGGTCCTGTTGGTGTCTAACATTCTGCTGCAGTGAAACTGTAACTGCTGAACATCTGCAGCCTGTAATTATGGTTTGGACTGACTGTGTGTGTGTGTGTGTGTGTGTGTGTGTGTGTGTGTTGTGTGTGTGTGTGTGTGTGTGTGTAACAGGAAACCATTAGCCAGCTTCTTCCTCTCTGACTTCCTGTGATGTGATTCGTTGTTTCCCTGGCAGTGAGGAATGTGGCGGCTCGCCATCGTTTCCCTCAGTCGGGGGCGTGTAGTTCTGTCTCGACACTGTGACTGGTTTTAATCTCGTGTGTGTGTGTGTGTGTGTGTGTGTGTGTGTGTGGCGCTTCAGTGTTCACAACAAACACCACAGAAGAAAATCTCACCTGAGGGCCATTGAGTGCAGCTGTTCTGGACCTTTTGATCATATCATCTGTTTCCAAGGTCAACAGTGAGAGCGTTTACAGGAACATTAGTGTTCTGGTTTGTGGTTTGGATCAGTTTCTGAGTCTGATGTTATTGATCTCCCTGTTTACATGATCAGAACAGAGTCCAGCTTCATCGGCTCAGAATGATCGCTGACGGTGGAAGAAACAAAAGCCACAAAACTATTTCTGATCTTCTTCCCTGAAGTCAGACTTTATTTCAGGGTGTCGATCATCTCCGCAGCTTTTACATCGTATTTCTTCTTTTACTGAGTAACTGCTGCACACGTGACAGAGGACGATCAGAAACCTGGATCAGGTGTTTACAGGTCGCGGTATCCACAAATCATCGTCAGGCTGAAAGTAGAAACTCCTCAAAATAATGTTTGTGTGAGTTTAAGCTTTAAGTACGAGAGGCCGATCAGGGTGAGAACACTGAAACACCACAGACTGTGTATAACGATGGACGCCGCGGCTCCGCTTCCTCCCACAGTACAAAAATTAAGCCAAAATATCACTTCTTTATATTCAAACTAGGGCACACACGCACTGAAAACACATAGACAATGTGCACATACTATGCACTGAAAGTTTTCACACCTACCACCTTCACACACAGCAGGATATGGGCTACTTGTGAGTGCGTGTATAATCATTTCAGTGCGCTCCTGGTCCTTATTCTGAGTTTTTATCTGAATTCTCAGAGTTTTTATCAAGTTTAGTCCTTAAAACAGATAAAGTGGTTATTGTAGGTGATTTTAATATTCATGTGGATGTTGAAAATGACAGCCTTAGTACTGCGTTTATCTCATTATTAGATTCGATTGGCTTTTGTCAGAGTGTGCATGAAGCCTCTCACTGTTTTAACCACACCCTCGGCCTTGTTCTGGTATACGGCATTGAAATTGAACATTTCGGACCATTATTTAATAACTTTTGAACTGCTATTGCTGGACTACACGCCATTAGCCAAACACTCCTACTCTAGATGTCTATCTGATATTGCTGTGGCTAGATTCAAGGAAGCGATCCCATCTGCATTTAGTTCAATGTTATGTCTCAATATAACAGAGGAATCCTAAATTAATCCCAATCCCAAATTGACCATCTAGCTGATAGCGCTGCAGACTCACTGCGAACGACACTCGATTCTATCGCTCCTCTAAAAAAGAAGATAATAAAACAAAGAAGGTTAGCTCCATGGTATAACCCCCAAACCCACAAATTAATGTAAACATCACGAAAACTTGAAAGGAAATGGAGTTCCAACAACCTGGAAGAATCTCGTTTAGTCTGGCAAGATAGTCTTAAAACATATAGGAAGGCCCTCCATAATGCCAGAGCAGCTTACTACTCATCATTAATAGAGGAAAATAAGAACAACCCCAGGTTTCTTTTCAGCACTGTAGCCAGGCTGACAGAGAATCACAGCTCTACTGAGCCATGTATTCCTATAGCCCTCAGTAGTAACAACTTCATGAGCTTCTTTAATAATAATATTTTAACTATTAGAGAAAAGATTCATCACGTCCTGCCCTCAACCAGTACTGATTTATCTTCAAACACAGGGACCTTAGAAACAGCTGTAGAGCCTGATGTGTGTTTTGGCTGCTTCGCTCATATCGACCTTCTTCAGCTGACTTCACCGATCTCTTCATCTAAGCCATCAACCTGTCTCTTAGACCCCATTCCAACTAGGCTGCTTAAAGATGTTTTACCCTTAGTTGCACTTCTTTACTGGATATGATCAATCTGTCTTTATTAACAGGCTATGTACCACAGTCCTTTAAAGTAGCTGTAATTAAACCTCTTCTTATTCAGCTTTTTCCTTTAGTTTGTCCCTCGTCTGTAGGTACCAGGTGAGCTACTGGGGAACCCCTAACTGTATATAAAGCAGTTAAAACTAGCTCCACCTCGAGCGGCTACAACAGTAAGATGCTGCTCTAACATTGATGCATCAGTATTAATAAAACAATATTATGATGAAATGGGTCCTCCTGCAGAATGAGTACTTTTACTTTTTATACTTTAAGTACATTTTGGTGATAATACCTCTGTACTGAAGTACGATTTGAATGCACTTGTACCAGAGTATTTTCACAGTGTGGTCTTAGTACTTTTACTGAAGTAAAGGATCTGAATCCTCCGTCATACAGTTTGAAGCTTCTGTAGGAACATAAGAGTTCGGTGTGTTCAGAGAGAGGGGGCCCGGGCTGGATGTCCGGCTGCAGGGGGTACAGAGGGGTACAGAGGGGTGTGTGGATGGGGGTGTTGCGGGGTGTAGAGGCCTCTGCAGCACCCCGGGGTCCTCTTAGCATTCAGCAGAGCGCTCATTAGACATGCAAAGCTGCAGTGGTGGAGCTGCGGGCCTGAATGAGTCGCCTTTGTCCTGTAATTGGAGATGTTTCTGTGGGAGCCACAAAGAAACCAGGGCCTCCTCACCCTCCTCACCCCCCCTCTCTGATTCATCCTGTCCTCCCTCCTCACCCTGTTGTGTAACTTGTTGCATAAAGATTCAGTTTCCAGGAAATGATCCAATTAAAACTGGAGAAATAACAGAACATCACACACAGGTGAGGTCTGATGATGTTTACCTGCAGTGATGAACGAATGTTTGACATCACATGAGAGACAATCATCATCATCATCATCATCATCATCATCATCATCATCATCATCATCATGTCACTGTACTGTCCCACAGACCCCACATCTTCCCCGAAACAAAGACAGGAAGAAGCAATATTTGTTTACCTTTTCAAACAGGTACATTATACTTCACTGTAATGCAGTGGGAAACATTTTTTTTATATTTAAGGATTCTGGACACACATTTATTTTGTCAAAGCTAAGTTAATACAAGTTTGGCTTCAAATTATCTTTGAATAAAACATCAGTCATATAATCAAAAGTCTCAAATCTAAAAGTGATGATGTCAGAGACAAACTCCATCATGATGAAAACAAATAGTATGGACACCAGGAAGAGGTGTGGTTGCCATGGTAACAACTAATGGATGTCTAAATAAGAAAGTTGAAATTCCTCACTGACTGTTGTGAGATCACTTTCTAAATGTTTGATAAAAAAACGTTTTCATTAGATCCTTAGTTGTTGTCAGACAGTGAAACGGTTTGTCACAATACTTTTGTGTTCCCTCGCAGTACTTCTGTGTTCTGTGTTCCCTCGCAGCACTTCTGTGTTCCCTCGCAGCACTTCTGTGTTCCCTCGCAGCACTTCTATGTTCCCTTACAATACTTTTGATAGATAATACTTGATATAACGTTGTGTTACCATGACACCACAGGAGTACAGGAATAGTTTCACTACAACTCTCAGCCTACACAAACAAACATGTCACTTCACTGCATCTGTAAAAACCTCTGCATGTAGTTTCACCTGTTGACACGACAGTTCACTTCCTGTTCCAGTTGAACCGTCTCACCTGCTGTGAAGGTCGACGTCCTGCTGAGCAAAGCTGCTGCTTCAAACATGCTGATATCTGACCCTCAGATCACTGAGGACATTTCAGCTTTCAGCAGGACATAAATTCTGCTGCGAGTTTATTGTATCTTTAAATTTAGTGTTCCCTCGCAGCACTTCTGTGTTCCCCCGCAGCACTTCTGTGTTCCCCCGCAGCACTTCTGTGTTCCCTCACAGCACTTCTGTGTTCCCTCGCATCACTTCTGTGTTCCCTCACAGCACTTCTGTGTTCCTTCGCAGCACTTCTGTGTTCCCTCGCATCACTTCTGTGTTCCCTCACAATACTTCTGTGTTCCCTCGCATCACTTCTGTGTTCCCTCACAATACTTCTGTGTTCCCTCGCATCACTTCTGTGTTCTCTCGCAGCACTTCTGTGTTCCCTCGCATCACTTCTGTGTTCCCTCACAATACTTCTGTGTTCCCTCGCATCACTTCTGTGTTCCCTCGCAATACTTCTGTGTTCCCTCGCATCACTTCTGTGTTCCCTCACAGCACTTCTGTGTTCTCTCGCAGCACTTCTGTGTTCCCTCGCATCACTTCTGTGTTCCCTCGCATCACTTCTGTGTTCCCTCGCATCACTTCTATGTTCCCTCACAATACTTCTGTGTTCCCTAGCATCACTTCTGTGTTCTCTCGCATCACTTCTGTGTTCCCTCGCAGTACTTCTGTGTTCCCTCACAATACTTCTGTGTTCCCTCGCATCACTTCTGTGTTCCCTCACAATACTTCTGTGTTCCCTCGCATCACTTCTGTGTTCCCTAGCATCACTTCTGTGTTCTCTCGCATCACTTCTGTGTTCCCTCGCAGTACTTCTGTGTTCCCTCACAATACTTCTGTGTTCCCTCGCATCACTTCTGTGTTCCCTCACAATACTTCTGTGTTCCCTCGCATCACTTCTGTGTTCCCTAGCATCACTTCTGTGTTCTCTCGCATCACTTCTGTGTTCCCTCGCATCACTTCTGTGTTCCCTCACAATACTTCTGTGTTCCCTCGCATCACTTCTGTGTTCCCTCACAATACTTCTGTGTTCCCTCGCATCACTTCTGTGTTCCCTCGCAGTACTTCTGTGTTCTCTCGCAGCACTTCTGTGTTCCCTCGCAGTACTTCTGTGTTCCCTCGCAGCACTTCTGTGTTCCCTTGCAATACTTCTGTGTTCCCTCGCAGTACTTCTGTGTTCCCTTGCATCACTTCTGTGTTCCTTCGCAGCACTTCTGTGTTCCCTCACAATACTTTTGTGTTCCCTCGCAGTACTTCTGTGTTCTGTGTTCCCTCGCAGTACTTCTGTGTTTCCTCGCAGTACTTCTGTGTTCCCTCGCAGCACTTCTATGTTCCTTACAATACTTTTGATAGATAATACTTGATATAACGTTGTGTTACCATGACACCACAGGAGTACAGGAATAGTTTCACTACAACTCTCAGCCTACACAAACATGTCACTTCACTGCATCTGTAAAAACCTCTGCATGTAGTTTCACCTGTTGACACGACAGTTCACTTCCTGTTCCAATTGAACCGTCTCACCTGCTGTGAAGGTCGACGTCCTGCTGAGCAAAGCTGCTGCTTCAAACATGCTGATATCTGACCCTCAGATCACTGAGGACATTTCAGCTTTCAGCAGGACATAAATTCTGCTGCGAGTTTATTGTATCTTTAAATTTAGTGTTCCCTCGCAGCACTTCTGTGTTCCCCCGCAGCACTTCTGTGTTCCCTCACAATACTTCTGTGTTCCCTCGCATCACTTCTGTGTTCCCTCACAATACTTCTGTGTTCCTCGCATCACTTCTGTGTTCCTCGCAGCACTTCTGTGTTCTCTCGCAGCACTTCTGTGTTCCTCGCATCACTTCCGTGTTCCTCGCATCACTTCCGTGTTCCTCGCATCACTTCCGTGTTCCTCGCATCACTTCCGTGTTCCCTCGCAGCACTTCTGTGTTCTCTCGCAGCACTTCTGTGTTCCCTCGCATCACTTCCGTGTTCCCTCGCATCACTTCCGTGTTCCCTCGCATCACTTCCGTGTTCCCTCGCATCACTTCTGTGTTCCCTCGCATCACTTCTATGTTCCCTCACAATACTTCTGTGTTCCCTAGCATGCCTTCTGTGTTCTCTCGCATCACTTCTGTGTTCCCTCGCAGTACTTCTGTGTTCTCTCGCAGCACTTCTGTGTTCCCTTGCATCACTTCTGTGTTCCTTCGCAGCACTTCTGTGTTCCCTCACAATACTTTTGTGTTCCCTCGCAGTACTTCTGTGTTCTGTGTTCCCTCGCAGTACTTCTGTGTTTCCTCGCAGTACTTCTGTGTTCCCTCGCAGCACTTCTATGTTCCCTTACAATACTTTTGATAGATAATACTTGATATAACGTTGTGTTACCATGACACCACAGGAGTACAGGAATAGTTTCACTACAACTCTCAGCCTACACAAACATGTCACTTCACTGCATCTGTAAAAACCTCTGCATGTAGTTTCACCTGTTGACACGACAGTTCACTTCCTGTTCCAATTGAACCGTCTCACCTGCTGTGAAGGTCGACGTCCTGCTGAGCAAAGCTGCTGCTTCAAACATGCTGATATCTGACCCTCAGATCACTGAGGAGATTTCAGCTTTCAGCAGGACATAAATTCTGCTGCGAGTTTATTGTATCTTTAAATTTAGTGTTCCCTCGCAGCACTTCTGTGTTCCCCCGCAGCACTTCTGTGTTCCCTCACAATACTTCTGTGTTCCCTCGCATCACTTCTGTGTTCCCTCACAATACTTCTGTGTTCCCTCGCATCACTTCTGTGTTCCCTCGCAGCACTTCTGTGTTCTCTCGCAGCACTTCTGTGTTCCCTCGCATCACTTCCGTGTTCCCTCGCATCACTTCCGTGTTCCCTCGCATCACTTCCGTGTTCCCTCGCATCACTTCCGTGTTCCCTCGCAGCACTTCTGTGTTCCCTCGCATCACTTCTGTGTTCCCTCGCATCACTTCTGTGTTCCCTCGCATCACTTCTGTGTTCCCTCGCATCACTTCTATGTTCCCTCACAATACTTCTGTGTTCCCTAGCATGCCTTCTGTGTTCTCTCGCATCACTTCTGTGTTCCCTCGCATCACTTCTGTGTTCTCTCGCATCACTTCTGTGTTCCCTTGCATCACTTCTGTGTTCCTTCGCAGCACTTCTGTGTTCCCTCACAATACTTTTGTGTTCCCTCGCAGTACTTCTGTGTTCCCTCGCATCACTTCTGTGTTCCCTCGCAGCACTTCTGTGTTCTCTCGCAGCACTTCTGTGTTCCCTCGCATCACTTCCGTGTTCCCTCGCATCACTTCCGTGTTCCCTCGCATCACTTCCGTGTTCCCTCGCATCACTTCCGTGTTCCTCGCAGCACTTCTGTGTTCCCTCGCATCACTTCTGTGTTCCCTCGCATCACTTCTGTGTTCCCTCGCATCACTTCTGTGTTCCCTCGCATCACTTCTATGTTCCCTCACAATACTTCTGTGTTCCCTAGCATGCCTTCTGTGTTCTCTCGCATCACTTCTGTGTTCCCTCGCATCACTTCTGTGTTCTCTCGCAGCACTTCTGTGTTCCCTTGCATCACTTCTGTGTTCCTTCGCAGCACTTCTGTGTTCCCTCACAATACTTTTGTGTTCCCTCGCAGTACTTCTGTGTTCTGTGTTCCCTTGCAGTACTTCTGTGTTCCCTCGCAGCACTTCTATGTTCCCTTACAATACTTTTGATAGATAATACTTGATATAACGTTGTGTTACCATGACACCACAGGAGTACAGGAATAGTTTCACTACAACTCTCAGCCTACACAAACAAACATGTCACTTCACTGCATCTGTAAAAACCTCTGCATGTAGTTTCACCTGTTGACACGACAGTTCACTTCCTGTTCCAGTTGAACCGTCTCACCTGCTGTGAAGGTCGACGTCCTGCTGAGCAAAGCTGCTGCTTCAAACATGCTGATATCTGACCCTCAGATCACTGAGGACATTTCAGCTTTCAGCAGGACATAAATTCTGCTGCGAGTTTATTGTATCTTTAAATTTAGTAAATAACCACAATGAAATACAAACCACTTAAGGTACGTTTCTGTTTGTTTCACTTTAATACTCACCTCTGCCTCTCCTTAGTGCTCTATTTTCTCTTTCTATCTTATTTCTTTCTCACATGTTTTCTAACCAGGTACAGAGGCTTTTATTTCTGCTTTGGGAGGATAGAAACAACTAGAACATATATGATTTATGAAGAGATTGCATCCTGTAGTGTGTGACTGTCATTAACGGTCCTGCAGTGTGTACTGAAGAAGCATCACAGCCATTAAACCATCAAATGTGTCACAGCCTCAATAATCATAACAGCCACAGTTATAACCAGAGTTATAATTACAGCTACAGCAACTCCTGAGAGATAAAACCAACATCCACATCCTGTCCCATGACAGCTGTCACATGTGCACAACTAACCAGCCTTCACTGGATATCTTCACATCTGAACTTGTATGTTTGACCACTGAGTTACCTGCCTCCACATATGGCTGAAGAAGCTCATTTGTATTGTTGAAAGATGTTTTTTTCTGTCTCTCAGTCTTTGTCAACTGTGTTATCTTCTGTTGTCGTGTTGTTTGGCTGACAAAGTGTAAGCTGCAATCCAGATGTGATGTTGTTTCATCCCCCAGGTGAAGCAGCAACATGACAACCAACAGAGACAAAGTAGTATATGTACATTGTTTATGTGGCTGTTTAAAATAACCACGTACACAAACTGTTCTCAAAGCATGGGGGGAGGACAAAGTGGTTGTGCCAGAGTAGATAAAACTAATCAAACAAAACTCGGCTGAAGTGACTCTAAAGACAAAAACCAAAGAAAAGACCTAACATACTTAAACCAGCAGTAACCAACAAACCCAGAACCAAAACTTCTTTAGGACAGAGAACAAGTGTTGAGAGGCTTCTGTCTTTTATTATGAACCAAAACTGTGGAACAACCTGAACATAAATATCCAACATGCAACTTCCATCAACTCCTTTAAGAAACATCTTCAGACTGGATTTTAAATTGTGTGTTTTTATTGAATATTACTTAAACTTTCATTAAATTAATTTAAATTTTATTCCTATAATTTTACCCTGTTTTACTGTATTTTAATGTTTTGGTATCCCAACTTACCGAATGTCCTTAACCCCCACCATGTTCGTCTTTAATACGACAAATACATCTAAACACAGCACCAGTAGCTCAGACACACATCAATGTCTAGAGCGGAAATAAAAGTTTGTCTATTTTCGCCACAGACTTCTGCAGAGTGCTTATGTCCTTGTTATCAGTCCTGCATGTATTGGATTTCTGCTTGAATGGACTCTGAAAGGGACTCTTGCTTGACTTCTGCTCTTATATAGAGGATTCTGGTTGATGCTCGGTTCCCTCAGATTCTAAACAACCAATAAGGTGATGGACCAGGAGCTCACAGGTGGAAGCCAATCAGCTGATGGCACCTAGAGAGGGAAGAAAATACAATACAAAATAGGCATTTAACGCCCCCACCCATATAACAACTAATATATAACATAATAGCAACTCAATGACACGAGACGAATCATCAGCTAGACTCAGACTCATTTTTGTTGCAAGTTTTAAGTCTGTAGTCCTGAACAGAGAGGAACCCACGTTCTGATCAGGCTGTGATCTGTAGATAAACTTGGGAGTAAGTTAAAGTACCTCAAAATTGTACTTAAGTACAGTACTTGAGTAAATGCATTGAGGTACTTTCTGTGCAAAAGTAATTCAGAATCCCAGCATGAGTTTTTTGGAGGTCTGTAGAAGTGGACCTTCTAAATGTGTCGCACCCTCCTCCGTCAGCACCGTCAGCGTCTAAAGAAAAGAAAAATGCGAGAATATAAGATAAAAACCACAAACACGTTATATCAGTGACGACTGCAGCAGAATAAAACTGTGATGTGATGGATGCTCACAGTCAGCTGATCAGAGGTCAGATTAAACCTTCAGACAGACAAACAGTTTTAATCCTGTTCAGATTCTGTATCTGTTTAATCCTGTTTCTGTCTGACTCCAGCAGAGACAGACACTGACTGAGACGAGTCATGTGACCTCAGACACCTGAACTCACCTGAAAGGTACTGTTAGTCCTCCTGCAGGACGCCCTGGTTTGGACGTGTTGTGACTGATTTATTGTATTTGTTGGTTTGTTAAACAGGGACAGTGAACGTTAATAAATAAATAAATAATAAATAAACACAGGAACCTTGGAGACAGCTGTAGAGCCTGATGTCTGTTTTGGCTGCTTTGCTCCTGTCGATCTTCGATGATTAATTAATCTAAGCCATCAACCTGTCTCTTAGACCCCATTCCAACTAGGCTGCTTAAAGACGTTTTACCCTTAGTTAGCACTTCGTTACTGGGTATGATCAATCTGTCTTTATTAACAGGCTATGTACCACAGTGTTTTAAAGTAGCTGTAATTAAACCTCTTCTTAAAAAGCCCACTCTTGATCCAGGGGTTTTAGCCAACTATAGACCTATATCTAACCTTCCCTTTCTCTCTAAGATCCTTGAGAAAGCAGTCGCCAATCAGTTGTGTGACTTTCTAAATAACAATAGTTTATTTGAGGATTTTCAGTCAGGATTTAGAGTGCATCATAACACAGAGACAGCACTGGTGAAAATTACAAATGACCTTTTAATTGCATCAGACAACGGACTTGTCTCTGTACTTGTCTTGTTGGATCTTAGTGCTGCGTTCGACACCATTGACCATCACATCCTATTACAGAGACTGGAACATGTAATTGGCATTACAGGAGCCGCACTAAGCTGGTTTAAATCCTATCTATCATATCGATCTTATGATCGATGTTAACGATGAGTCCTCCGTGTACGCCAAAGTTAGTCACGGAGTTCCTCAAGGTTCTGTGCTTGGACCGATTCTATTCACCTTATATATGCTTCCTCTAGGCAATATTATTAGGAAACACTCCATAAACTTTTATTGTTATGCAGATGATACCCAATTATATCTATCGATCAAGCCAGATGAAACTAACCAGTTAGCTAAACTTAAAGCATGCCTTAAGGACATAAAGACCTGGATGACCTGCAACTTTCTGATGTTAAACTCAGACAAAACTGAAGTTATTGTACTTGGCCCCAAACACCTCTGAGACACATTATCTACAGATATAGTTGCTCTAGATGGCATTGCCCTGGCCTCCAGCAGCACCGTAAGGAACCTCTGAGTTAGCTTGGATCAGGATTTATCCTTTAACTCCCACATGAAACAAACTTCAAGGACGGCCTTCTCGGCAAAAATCAGGCACATCCTGTCCCAAAATGATGCCGATTAGTCCATGCATTTGTTACTTCTAGGCTGAATTACTGCAATTCCTTATTATCCGGCTGCCTGAATAAGTCCCTTAAGACTCTCCAGTTAATCCAGAATGGTGCGGCACATGTACTGACAAGAACCAGGAAAAGAGATCATATTTCTCCAATATTAGCTTCTCTGCACTGGCTCCCTGTAAAATCCAGAATAGAGTTTAAAATCCTTCTCCTCACCTACAAAGCTCTTAACGGTCTGGCACCATCGTATCTTAAAGATCTCATAATACCTTATTACCCGACTAGAACACTGCGCTCCCAGGATGCAGGGTTACTTGTGGTTCCTAGAGTCTCCAAAAGTAGACCGGAAGCCAGAGCCTTCAGTTATCAAGCTCCTCTCCTGTGGAACCAGGTCCCAGTTTGGGTTCGGGAGGCAGACACCATCTCCACATTTAAGAGCAGGTTTAAGACTTTCCTCTGTGATAAAGCTTATAGTTAGGGCTGGCTCAGGTGAGTCCTGAACCATCCCTTAGTTATGCTACTAGACTGTTGGGAGACTTCCCATGATGCACCTCTTTCCTCTCCCCTTCTCTCCCTCTCCGTCTGTATGTGGAGTGAGTCTGGATCTGTGGTTGTGGGCCACCTGCTGCCCCGTGTTCCTGCAGAGTCTGGATCTGTGGTTGTGGGCCACCTGCTGCCCCGTGTTCCTGCAGAGTCTGGATCTGTGGTTGTGGGCCACCTGCTGCCCCGTGTTCCTGCAGAGTCTGGATCTGTGGTTGTGGGCCACCTGCTGCCCCGTGTTCCTGCAGAGTCTGGATCTGTGGTTGTGGGCCACCTGCTGCCCCGTGTTCCTGCAGAGTCTGGATCTGTGGTTGTGGGCCACCTGCTGCGTGTTCCTGCAGAGTCTGGATCTGTGGTTGGGCCACCTGCTGCCCAGAGTTCCTGCAGAGTCTGGATCTGTGGTTGTGGGCCACCTGCTGCCCCCGTGTTCCTGCAGAATCTGGATCTGTGGTTGTGGGCCACCTGCTGCCCCCGTGTTCCTGCAGAGTCTGGATCTGTGGTTGTGGGCCACCTGCTGCCCCGTGTTCCTGCAGAGTCTGGATCTGTGGTTGTGGGCCACCGGCTGTCCCCATGTTCCTGCTCGACCAGTGCTGCTACAGGTGTTGTTATTGGCTCCGTTACTAATACTGTCATTATTATTATTCCTGTAGGTGTCATTTCTATTATTATTAATTTATTAATATTAATACTACAATTACATTATTACTATTTAAAAAAAATTCTAGGTGGTATTTGCATTGTGCCTCCCTCCGAGCAATGAAATGGGCGATATTATTGTTAATAGAAATATGGACTAAATAGGACAACACTGATTCTTCATAATGATTATTTATGTTTCCAGAAAATATAAACTCTCACATCCTGTGAAGATAATGTAGAATAAAATCAGGGCGTAGTTTGTTTACTGAATCAGAAAAGTGACAAAATAAAAACAGAATCGGGCATTTACACAGAAATCATGTATGTTCAATAAGTGTCACATGACTGAGCAGCCTCTGAAACCAGGATTTAATGTTTACACGGTCAAACACAGAATCCAGATCAGGATCTGAAGCTGAAGAGAAACAGTTAACGGAGAGACGGAGCGTCGATTCTCTGGATGACTGGAGCCGAACAAACCCTGAAACACAGCAACAAAAGACCACAATCCTCCTCCCCCCCTCCAGCCCCCCCATCCTCCTCCACGTCCCCCCAAAAAGGAGAGGAGCCCATTATGTAACCAACCAACCATCCCAGTCATTAACTGGGTCCCAGTTAAAAGGGGGGGGGGGTTGTCACGTGGTCCAGAGAGGCTTGTTTACCACAACAAGGGGCGAACGAGGGAGAAATAGACTGTGAAGAGAGAGAGAGAGAGAGAAAAGGGGAGAAGTTTTTCCCACCGACTCATTCACAACTCAACTGCTTTCACACGCCGCGCTGCCGACCGCCGTCACCATGGAAACCAACCAGAGACAGAGAGATAATTCACTTAGTGTATTTTTTAATTTTCAGTGTTTCTGATTTTTTTTTTTAAACAGATCACGTGAAGAGATGCTTCATCTGCTTTGGGTTAAAAAGCAGAAATTCACATTTCAGCAGAAAGCTAAAACCGACAGCAGCGCTGCACAGGAGACATTATTATCCCAAAAAAAACCCTCAATCGCCCGAGGACCAGGCTCGGGAGGCCGGATTAGATGGTGATAACACTGAGTCGTTCAGAAATAATCAAAGCAGCGTCTCACTGGAAGTGAACAGAGATGCTCTGTGCTGAGCAACATGTCGACATGTGCGACCTGCACCGTCAACACCGACTACAACCCGACACGAACCACTATAAAACCAAACCAAGGCCGACACAACACCCAGGGGCGGCCCTGCCTCGCCCTCCCTGGGTGCCCAGTCTAACCATGGGGCCCCCCCTTCAGGCCCCGTCAGCTGTCAGCACCACGTATAGATGCTCATCAAATACACGACTGAACGGATCGATTTCTGTCTGAAATGTTTCCCAGAACTCGCTGCAGACAAAATCAGCTACGTTTTTCATCGTTTGGCTTCATGATGCGATTTGATCAAAAATCTAAACAAATAAACGCTATATACAAATAAACGTTTGACACTGAATGCAAAAACTTAAGGAAAACTCTTGACCAATGAAAACAGGTTGGAGGTGGAGCAAGTGCGTGAAACAAAAGTAGAACCAGAGCGACAAGGAAGGAAAACAACAACTATTATTATTATTATTATTATTATTGTTGTTGTTGTTGTTGTTTGTTCTTTCAGTGATTATTTCTTTCATACACACACACACACACACATAACACACACACACACACACACACACACACACACACACATAACATGACACACACACACACACACAACATGACACACATACACGCACAACATGACACACACACACACACACACACACACACACACACAACATGACACACACACACGCACAACATGACACACACACACACACACACACACACACACACACAACATGACACACACACACACACACACACACACACACACACAACATGACACACACACACGCACAACATGACACATAACATGACACACACACACAACATGACACACACACACACACACACATAACATGACACACACACACACACACACACACACACACACACACACACACACACACACACACACGACACACAACATGACACACACACACACACACACAACATGACACACACACACAACATGACACACACACACATAACATGACACACACAACATGACACACACACACATAACATGACACACACAGACACACACACACACACACATAACATGACACACACAACATGACACACACACACACACATAACATGACACACACACAACATGACACACACACAACATGACACACACAACATGACACACACACACACACACATAACATGACACACACATAACATGACACACACACAACATGACACACACACACACACACTACTTTAACATACTACTCGTTGTTCTAATTTCTGAAATGTATTTATTTTGTTTCATTGATTCTTCGGCAGTGTTGTTGTTGTGACATTCATACCAATAAAGCTAATTTCAATTTTATAGTCTAAGTAAACCCTGTGGCCAAAAGTATACGGACAGCTGAAAATGTCCTGTATGTGACTGTAGCTCTGAACACAGTGTGACGTGTGAATGTGTGTGAGAGCGAAGCAGATCTGAAGATAACGTCTTCAGATCAGACGATTAAAGCAGCATCGTTACTGACATTCAGTCAAAGCCACAGCACTCTACTTTTTTCTACTTTCTGCATCCTGCTGCTTCTGTTTTAGACACTTCTGCTTCTTCCGATACACGAACCGGTTGGCATTTCTGTTTCTGTTTTATAACTCAGAAAGTATTTCAGATTAACTGAAACTCCAGTACTGACTGGAGACAAACATCCAGAGCGAATCTACCAGTTTCATCTTTTCTAAGAAACTGAATTAAACTGTGAACATATCAGCAGAGATTAGGCAGGCCAGGGAACACTGAACCTGCCTCCATTCATAATTTTTGCCATTATTGCTTGTTTTTCTTTTTAATCAGTTTAACATAAGCTGCTAAAACTATGTCTCTGCACTATCTGAAACATGATGAGTCTCTTCAGTTCGGCATAGATAAAGTCCACCAGGCTCAAATCTCCACAGACTTTAACTCTGTTGTCTGACCTGAACTGTGTTTCGCCTAATGTAGAGGACGCTAAGGAGAAAGTACTTTAAAGTTCGTATTTTACTGTAAAAATTGAACTCGTTCATTATATGTGCGCCGAATTAAAGATGTGTATATGAGTTATCTTTGACAGCACGAAGCTCGGCCGATGAGCGAGGATTTATTAAATACAAAGATTTGTCAATGGAGTTTGGCGTACCATCTGTTCACACAAGAACAGAACGTATCGCGGCTGTAGCTGTCGTGAAACGTAAACAGTTTACGGCATGCCGTATTCCAGTCAGTCCAGTGAGACCACACGTGAAAGCAGGACGACGTTAGCAGACTGATTTAAGCTTTTCAGGGAGCGGTTGTGAGGTCTTGTCAGGCCAGCAGCGGCAGGGTGAAGCCGGCAGGATGCTGTACCTGGTCGGCCTGGGGCTGGGAGACGCGGCGGACATCACGGTGAAGGGTCTGCAGGCGGTGAAGCGCTGCTCCAGGGTTTACCTGGAGGCCTACACCTCCATCCTGACTGTGGGGAAGGAGGCTCTGGTGAGTCCGGACAGACAGACAGTAGATGTGAAGGAACCGGGGGAAAGTTAGATATTGACTTTTAGATGTAATGTTTAGCTAGAGGCAAGATCAGGTTAGTCTCAGGTGAGATACGTTTTCTGCAGGAAGTGACGTCTCTCAGTCCCAGGACTTACAATGTAAACACAACAGACTGCATCTACTCTGCTAAATGTAAAAACGTGCTGGAAACTGTTATTACACTATAATAAATATCATGAAAAAGGCAAAATCACACATCAAATAATCAACCTGACGTTCGACCGATCCTGGATTCCTGAGGCCGATACCAGTATTGATATTTGAGATAAGAATATAATAAAGTATTGGCTCATATTTTATTTTTACATAAAAACATACACAAATGTTTGTTATAATGATGTTGTAGTGCTGATGGTCTGTTGATCGACTGAGTCTGATCCTGATTGGTTCGTCACTGCAGTTATGGTTCTTATAAACAGTATGTCACGTACCTCCCCCTGTATAAAAACTTTATTTATATAGCACCTTTCAAAACAAAGTTACAAAGTGTTCATGATGATGTTGGTGATGTTTGTATGTCCCATAAAAACATGATGCTGCTTATATTCCACTTTTCACCGGCAGCTCGTGTCATAACATTACACTGGAAGGTAACTGTCACTGATGTAGCGAAGCTAGCGGGGCTGTACCTAGCTACTTATCAACCTTGTAAAGCTAGCATAGCGAGCGTAGCTTTGACAGAAGTTTCACCTTTTGCACTATGTCAATGGGTATTATGTCAAAATGTCTTATTCATGTACAGTGGTGTGAAAAGTGTTCGCCCCCTTCCTGATTTTTGTTTTTTTGCATGTTTGTCACTTAAATGTTTCAGATCATCAAACAAATTTAAATATTAGTCAAAGATAACACAAGTAAACACAAAGTGCAGTTTGTAAATGAAGGTTGTTATTATTAAGGAAAACAAAATCCAAACCTACATGGTTCTGTGAAAATCAAGCCCCTACCTGTTAAAACATAACTGTTTATCACACCTGAGTTCAGTTTCTGAGCCACCCCCAGGCCTGATTACTGCCACACCTGTTCTCAATCAAGAAATCACTTAAATAGAACCTGCCTGACAAAGTGAAGTAGACCAAAAGATCTGGAAAAGTTAGACATCATGCCGAGATCCAAAGAAATTCAGGAACAAATGAGAAAGAAAGTCATTGAGGCCGACCAAAATTACCCCGAGAGCGCAGCAACGACTCATCCAAGAGGTCACAAAAGACCCCACAACAACATCCAGAGAACTGCAGGCCTCACTTGCCTCAGTTAAGGTCAGAGTTCATGACTCCACCATAAGAAAGAGACTGGGCAAAAATGGCCGGCATGGCAGAGCTCCAAGACGAAAACCACTGCTGAGCAAAAAGATCATTAAGGCTCGTCTCATTTTTGCCAGAAAACATCTTGATGATCCCCAAGACTTTTGGGAAAATACTCTGTGGACTGACGAGACAAAAGCTGAACTTTTTGGAAGGTGTGTGTCCCGTTACATCTGGCGTCAAAGTAACACCGCTTTTCAGAAAAGAACATCACACCAACAGTAAAACATGGTGGTGGTAGTGTGATGGTCTGGGGCTGTTTTTTGCCCATTCTGGAAGACTTCTTGATGGTGGAGTCATGAATTCTGACCAAAAACCCTGAAGGAGAAGGCCAAATGAGGCCTGCAGATCTTTGCAGATGTTGTTGATGGGGTCTCTGAATGGCTGAAGAAGAACAAAATGAAGACTTTGGAGCGGCCTAGTCAAAGTCCTGACCTGAATCCTATTGAGATGCTGTGGCATGATCTTAAAAAGGCAGTTCATGCTCGAAAACCCTCCAATGTGGCTGAATTACAACAATTCTGCAAAGATGAGTGGGCCAAAACTCCTCCACAGCGCTGTAAAAGACTCACTGCAAGTTATCGCAAACGCTTGACTGCAGTTGTTGCTGCTAAGGGTGGAGCAACCAGTTATTAGGTTTAGGGGGCAATCACTTTTTCACACAGGGCCATGTAGGTTTGGATTTAGTTTTCCCTTAATAATAACACCCTTCATTTAAAAACTGCATTTTGTGTTTACTTGTGTTATCTTTGACTAATATTTAAATTTGTTTGATGATCTGAAACATTAAAGTGACAAACATGCAAAAAAATAAGAAATCAGGAAGGGGGCGAACAACGGGAGCCTCCACTGTGCTAGTTACCATAGCTCCCACTGTGCTAGCTACCGGAGCCTCCACTGTGCTAGCTACCATAGCTCCCACTGTGCTAGCTACCGGAGCTCCCACTGTGCTAGTTACCATAGCTCCCACTGTGCTAGCTACCATAGCTCCCACTGTGCTAGCTACCGGAGCCTCCACTGTGCTAGCTACCATAGCTCCCACTGTGCTAGCTACCGGAGCTCCCACTGTGCTAGCTACCGTAGCTCCCACTGTGCTAGTTACCGGAGCTGCTTCTGTGTTGTGTTTGGTTTATTCTCATGGATGAAATGGAGACAGGCAGTCAGTGTCTGACTTCAGAAATATTAAAGAGGAACTGAAAACTGGAAAATTGAACACTAAAAGCAAATAACCGATAATTTCCTTAAGAAGCAGACAAGGTTGAAGGTATCATTGTTAGCTGCTTTAGCATTCTGTTAACTACTTTATCAGCGTGGCAGATATTTTAGCAGTGTGTTAGCTAGTTTAGCAGTGTCTTGGGATTTTAGCAGTGTGTTAGCTAGTTTAGCAGTGTCTTAGGGATTTTAGCAGTGTGTTAGCTAGTTTAGCAGTGTCTTGGGATTTTAGCAGTGTGTTAGCTAGTTTAGCAGTGTCTTGGGATTTTAGCAGTGTGTTAGCTAGTTTAGCAGTGTCTTAGGGATTTTAGCAGTGTGTTAGCTAGTTTAGCAGTGTCTTAGGGATTTTAGCAGTGTGTTAGCTAGTTTAGCAGTGTCTTGGGATTTTAGCAGTGTGTTAGCTAGTTTAGCAGTGTCTTAGGGATTTTAGCAGTGTGTTAGCTAGTTTAGCAGTGTCTTAGGGATTTTAGCAGTGTGTTAGCTAGTTTAGCAGTGTCTTAGAGATTTTAGCAGTGTGTTAGCTAGTTTAGCACAGCGTTTGCGGTCTCAGTTGTATAACCGGGTTCTTAAGCAGCGTGTTAGCTACCTCCGCAGTGTGTTAGTATTTTAGCTGTGCATTAGCTACTTCAGCAGGATGATAACTGTTATTTGTCGTCCTCAGGAGGAGTATTATGGGAAGGAGCTGATCCTGGCCGACAGAGACCTGGTTGAACAGGGGGCTGATGAGATCCTGAAGGGTGCTGACGTGACCGATGTGGCGTTCCTGGTGGTGGGCGACCCGTTCGGGTGAGTCATGTTGTCCACGTATCAGGACGGTACAAGCTCCATGTTGCAGCAGCTCGTATTGATCCCACAGTGCTGAGGTCTGCTGTGTCAGCACGGGAAGAGTTTGATGTGACCGCAGAGCTTCTCTCAGAGCAGCTCGGCCTTCATTTCTGCAGATTTCTCCCCGAAACCACCAGATTCCTCTCAGAGTTAATAACAGAGTGCAGAGCTTCAGCTCGCGGTCTGAAACTCTGTTGACATTTGTTCATGTGAATGCTGGTTTTACAGTTTACATGAAAAGAGAAGCTGGTTCTTTTTTGGTCCCACTAAAGACTAAAAATGGTGATTTTATTTTTTTTATCACACTGGTTTAACCTCGTCTGTGACCTCAGTACGTTACTCTGTGATTCCAACGCAGATCTGAGGGGGAAATTTAATCTGAGCTGCTCCTCTCGGTATCGCAGCTGATGGATCTTCGTCCTCTGAGCCGCAGAAACTGTTAAAACACATCAGCGAGCCGCTCTGCTGCACCTTCATCACCACGAACACACACTGTAGTTTATTCTGACTCACACACACACACCGTCCTGCTGCCCCAAACACTCACTACAGCACCACATGTGGATTCATCCGCCGCTGGAAATAGTCCCCAACAGATGCTCTGTTTCCTGCTGTTAGTCTGATAAAAACTACAGCGAGCAGCTGTTTGAGGAAACTACTGAGCCTTTTTAAACAGGAAACTACAGATCTGTGTTTTTAAAGATTTACGTCTTCAGCAGGAACCAATAGGAGCTGAGAGCCACAAACAGGAAGTGAGACGGTACTGAGGGACGCAGACAGGAAGTGAGACAGGAAGTGAGACAGTACTGAGGGACGGATTGACGTGTTGTTGGTTTGGGTCCGAACGTGAGATTTGATGACGATAATAAAAATATAGAAAAACAAAAAACTTATACTTAACATCTGTGGAAACGCTGTATCCTTCCAGGCAGACTGAAGACCGAGTACTGCTTCTTCAGATGTAAAAATGTAAACTGACGCGGAGGATGCGTTATTGTTTGTTTTCTGTAACGTGTGCACAGTAACACATCACTTATTGATACTACGTCTCCCTGCAGAGCCACCACCCACAGTGACCTGGTCCTGAGAGCAGTGAATGCTGGGATACCGTACAAAGTCATTCACAACGCCTCCATCATGAACGCAGTGGGCTGCTGTGGTCTGCAGGTACGACGCAACACACCTGTTTACCCTGAGCTGAGCCTGACAGGCAGAGCTTGCGTGTACTCTCCCTCTCTTCTTTCTGAACAGAATTTTAGCTACATCCACACTGCTACGTTTTCGTTTTAAACGCAAAGGTTTACAGCTAGCGTCCACACAACTGCGGCGTTTTCGAGCCCCTGAAACGGAGACGTTTGGACGCTGCTGCCCCCGTTTTTGTTCGAGAACTCCGGGGTTGCATTCTAGTCCGGACGGGCAAAAACGGAGGCAGACACCCGCGTTCGCTTCTTGATTGGGTCTCATCAGTAACGACGTGTCACGCAACCGTTTTCAGGAAGAAAAACAAACACAAAGCATGACTCAACGTGAATAGCGAACCGGCGTTGCTGTCGATGCTAGCGGCTGCGGTGCAGTTACATTCAGCATTTTATGATGCTACTGCTGCCCACGTGCGCAGGAGGCAAGCTGTTATTCGAGCGATTTGTGACAGTTCCCAAGTTCAGCGGCGTTATCAGCCCTACAGGGGGCGCCGGTGCCTGGCGGGATCATGTTATTAATCAAGTCGTAGTTCCTGCTGAATGGCGGGAAAACGTTCGAATGTGCAGATGTGGACGGAGCAACAACAAAAACTAGCGTGGATGTATTTACAGAAGGTATCCTGCACGTTGTACTCCCCGAGTGACGGGAGGAGACTCGTAATGCGTTTGTGTGTAAGCGTGTAAGACCATCACCACGTTCCTGGTCCAGACTACATCAGAACCCCGAAGTTCTTCTAGCAAACACACGGTGAAGTTCTGCCACAGTGCGAATCCACAGAGTCCAGAAACTTCTGTGAATGTACAAGACTGTGACTGCAGGTTCTGTTTCATGGACGTTGTTTTCTATAATGGATTCGTTTTGATGCATCCATGTTTAAACGTTTGCTAGTAGCTTAGCTTAGCTTAGCTTGCTGTTAGTGTGTTCAGCCATTTTGAACGTGTTATTTAGCATCAGCCTTCTGCTGTAAAGCAAATGCAGTTTAAAGAACAGCCCAACTAAACGAGTGCATGTGTAACGTCGTGAAGCATCGTCGGCTAACGTGAACTCGGCGTTTGTGTTGTGGAGTTTTTGAGTTTGAACGTTGACGGATGTTATGTTGTCTGTTTTCAGACACAAATAGACTTTGACGGAAAAGAGACGAACTAAATGCCGTTTACGACGTTTTAATAAAAACATTATCTTTTGTGAAGAGCAGTTTCACGTTTCCCTGCTTGTTTTATTCCTGTTCCTGTTTGCACGCACATGCTCAGTGTAATGGTCATGTGATGTGCGTTTTCAGGCGTCTTAGTGTGGACGGAGATGGTCGTCGTGTGGGTGTCGCCTCAGACGCAGTGACGACGTCGGGTTCACACTGTCTCACCACCATCTTCTGCTTTTGTGGTGTGAAACTTTCTTGACATAATCGGCAGAATTGTCTTAACGTTGCGATCGATGTTCACTAAATACTTCTGATGCAACAATTTTAACAGCAAATCTTTTAAAAGCAAAAATACCAAACGTTTTCTGGTTCCAGCGTCTCAAACTTTGAGGATATGATGAATTTCTTTGTCATAAATTAAAGTAAACTGAGGTTTTAACTGATGGTTGAACAAAACAAGTCATTTAAATTCATCTCCAATAACTTTTTCACTATTTTGTTTAAATTTAAAGACCAAACAATTAATTGATTAATGGAGAAAATAATCAAAAGATACTTTGATCAAATTATTGTTAGTTGCAGCAGGTCACAGCGACCAGACTGAGGAGCGCGTTTCCTGGATGCTGATTGGCTAAAGAAGGAGCTGTTAGGACTTAAGTTTTTTTAATTCCAAACTTTATGTACTGAATTTCTAAATAACAGAAAACACAAGTGTCGAGTTGAGCTTCAGTTCATCCGAAACAGAAAAGGAAAGAAACAAAAACTAAATATAGACACAAAAAAAGGGATTTAGTCACTGAAACTGTAGTTACGAGACAAATATATCTGTACGTAGTGTGCACACAACAATAAAAGACAGTTGTTGGTCTGGGAATAGTTTTCTTAAAAGAGAAGAAAATGTCTCTAATCCAAGAACGATGCGTAGGCGCAGCAGGTTTCTACTGTCCTATGGTTTTGGTTTTGCAGGAGAGACCGTAGACAAATCACTGCCACTCTCTGGGACGCAGCCGAGTGTTTGGCAGGTACGACGTCTGCCTGGGAGTCAGAGCTCAGGGCAGGACCTTCCCCCGCGTGTCCCATCTGCTGCGGCTCCCGATGAAACTCATTAAACTGATGTTGTTATAAAAGTGAATGTGACCTCATCAATAACTGACCTGTCAGAGCAGCCAATCGGAGAGCAGGACCCAGCTGTCCACACACACACACAGATCAGCATTAATGCTAACAGAGCGGGCGGCGTCTCCACTGGGAGGTCGTTAATATGCTAATGAGGGGCGGGGCATGTAAATGAGCTCCGTGCTCCCTCCGCTGGGAGTCCGTCCCATCAGCCCCTGCTGTCTGTGGAAAGGCCCGCCCCCTCTCCTCAGGGCCCCCCGAGCTTTTTCTGCTGCATCTGTCATAAAGCAGAAAGCAGCCGCAGATGTTGATCTGAACTAAAGCACCAGATATTCATCGAAAGCTTTCCCTTTAACTCTTATTCAGTTTCTTACTGTTTCTGTAAGAGGTTTGTTAATCCGGTTTATTGCCAAGTAGGTTTCCACATACGAGGAATTGGCTTTGGTGTTGTGGTCAAAATATACAAAGTAAAGTAATCCAACATATAAAATAGAAATTCACAATAAAAACACGTCCAGTGCAGTTTCTGTTGGAGTGGAAACTTCCAAAATGGCTGCTAATGTTTTCAAACATTTTCTGAAATCGAAGATAAGCGCTGGCTCTGGTTTACGAGACCGTAACAGACCAGCTGACCTCAGACCTGCTGTTGATGTTTTTAGAGGTTTTGATTGAACGTCAGTGTGTGTGTGGTGTTGCGTTCACCAGCTGATAACAGCTTCACCCACAGGGCTTTAATTTCCTCTTTATACACATGCACATGACCTGTGTGTGTGTGTGTGTGTGTGTGTCAGCTGTATAATTTCGGGGAGACGGTGTCGTTGGTGTTTTGGACGGAGACGTGGAGACCGGAGAGCTTCTACGACAAAATCTGTAAAAACAGAACAGCTGGACTGCACACGCTCTGTCTGCTGGGTGAGATGCACACACACACACACACACACACACACACACACACACACACACACACACACGCACACACACGGTGCTTTAAGTGAAAATATGTCAAAATAAATGCCGATGACGGACCTTCTGTCTGCGTTGGGCTACTTCCTGTTCAGTGCCGGGGTTTGTTATTTACGTGACGACGCACGAACGCAGCACACCGGCTCTTTCAGGCAGTAACGTTCACGTAGCCGTGAAGACTGAAACTTTCCGGCAGATCCGGGGGGGGTCTGGACAGATCCACACCGTGTCCAGATACTCAGGTCTTTAGGTGGACTGGTCCGGTTAAGGTGGACTGGGTAGATGCAGGGATCAGAACTTGAATGCAGCAGCTGGACGGTGCGTTCAGGGTTGAGCAGTTTTTCCTGGAGCGCCACCAGGTGTCTGTTTATCCAGAGCAGACCACCATCAATCACCAACGCACACCCCAGGGACCACCCCCCCCCCAAACTAAGCCCTGTGGGAGCTGGATAACCTGCTGGTGACTGTTTGTGTAATGAGCTCTGAGTGTGTGTGTCTCAGCTGGTTCTTAATATTCATTACAGGAAATAAAAGAATAAAAGACCATAAAAACACAGACGTCGTCCATCATCCGTCTCTGATCGGATCAGGTCCAGTCAGTTACTGATTTCACAGACTTCGTTATAAATCAGATGAGAAAATAACTGGCAGATGAATCTCTGAAGTTCTCTTACAATAACACAGATCCAGTTCTTGACTTATTGTGTTTTTATTCTGTTTATTTTTATGAATTTCCTCCTGAGGGACAATAAAGATCTGAACTGGACAGAACTTCTGATTAAAGGAACAGTCCAACAAAAACTGACAGAAATATTACTAAGAATACTACAAGCGTCAGTAGTGGTTCTTTCATCCATCTGAACATGAGAGGAAAGTTTCATTTAAACTGATTCAAATGTGTTTTTATTCTGTTTTTACTGACAGACATCAAAGTCAAAGAGCAGAGCATCGAGAACATGATGAGGTAAGAACCAGAACCAGGTCCAGATCCTGCTCTGGGTTTATCTGATGTCATCCAGCCGTTATTCTCTGAGCGTGTGTGTAGCGGTCTGAGGTGAACCTCAGGATGAGCTCACAGAAACATGAGATCAGAGCTGCTGATCTGAGACCTGCTGGAGACTTGAATCACAATCGGACTGAAAGTCTGTTTAATAAACCAACTGTGTGCAGTTTCAGCCCAGAGTTCAGTCTGACAGGCAGCTCTTCCTCCTCTGGCACTGACTCATCTCAATCAGAGGCCCCGTAATCCTTAGCTCCGGTTGGCTCATAGCCATGTTAGAGGCAGGAGCATCGAGCTGTAATATTTAATCTCCGACACGTTTCTCAGCCGTCGGAGATTAAATATTACAGCAACTCAAAAGTCCACTTTGATTCTTCTTCAGTCAGAACTGAAGAGGAGAAACACGTCCGGCCGCCTTTGACTCAGCACTTCCTGATATGTTGAGTTCAGGGGTTCAGATCAGCCCCGCCTCCTTTAGGGACGCACCGGTCCGATACTGGCTCAGACAGCTGGATCGGGTATCGGTGACGATGGCGCCGATCTATTGAATTCTCCGTTTACACCTACGTGGGCGTAAGATGTCCTGCGTTCTTCTAAGGTGCAATTTAAGGGGTACCTGTAAAGTTATTTTGCAAATTAATGTATAAATACATTCATGTAATTTGTCCTAAATCTGGGTAAAACTCAACATTGATGGATTTGTCAAATATTTCACATTCGTGAGGGGAAAGTTGTAAAACGTCTTAATTAAATTAATGTTTGTCATCAGGTTGAAACTTGTAATATTTTAAGAATAAAGTTGTAATATTTTGAACAGTCATGAAATGTAAGACAATTTTTGTTTTTTTTTTAAAGTAAAATTTATAAGAAAAAAGCTGTAAACTTTTTACGGAGTCAACATTAGGAGGGTCGGCGGTTCGATCCCGGCTTCCCCCAGATCCACATGTATTTACCATGTTTAGACAAAAAGTCATTAAATGTAAGACAAAAAGTTATATATAAAGAAAATAATACAATTTACGAGAAAAACAATCATTTTTGTGATTTTTAAGTTGTAAATGTTTTTTGATTATAAGAAAGTCATTAAATGTAAGAGTCATATTTTAAGAATAAAAAAATAAAATTTTGAGAAACTAAAAAAAAAAAAAAGACAAAAGTCGTAATACTTTGAGGATAAATAAATAAAAATGGCATTTTATGAAAAACTTGAAATGTACGAGTAATATTTCTGACTGAAGCGTCATATTGATTTTCTTCTTGATTTCAGAGGGAAGAAGATCTACGAGCCTCCTCGCTTCATGACGGTCAGTCAGGCTGCAGATCAGCTGATTCAGATCATCCAGAGGAGGAGAGAGGAGGGGGCGGAGCTAGGTGAGTGACAGCTCCTCAGCACATCTGATTGGCTCAACAGATGTACAGTGGTGTGCAGAAGTGTTTGCCCCCTTCCTGATTTCTTACTTTTTTGCATGTTTGTCACTTAAATGTTTCAGATCATCAAACAAATTTAAATATTAGTCAAAGATAACACAAGTCAACACAAAATGCAGTTTTTAAATGAAGGTTGTTATTATTAAGGGAAAACTAAATCCAAACCTACATGGCCCTGTGTGAAAAAGTGATTGCCCCCTAAACCTAATAACTGGTTGCTCCACCCTTAGCAGCAACAACTGCAATCAAGCGTTTGCGATAACTTGCCGTGAGTCTTTTACAGCGCTGTGGAGGAGTTTTGGCCCACTCATCTTTGCAGAATTGTTGTAATTCAGCCACATTGTAGGGTTTTCGAGCATGAACTGCCTTTTTAAGGTCACGCCACAGCATCTCAATAGGATTCAGGTCAGGACTTTGACTAGGCTGCTCCAAAGTCTTCATTTTGTTCTTCTTCAGCCATTCAGAGACGCCACAACAACATCCAAAGAACTGCAGGCCTCACTTGCCTCAGTTCAGGTCAGAGTTCATGACTCCACCATAAAAAAGAGACTGGGCAAAGATGGCCTGCAGGCAGAGCTCCAAGACGAAAACCACTGCTGAGCAAAAAGAACATTAAGGCTCGTCTCATTTTTGCCAGAAAACATCTTGATGATCCCCAAGACTTTTGGGAAAATACTCTGTGGACTGACGAGACAAAGAAGGTGTGTGTCCCGTTACATCTGGCGTAAAAAGTAACACTGCATTTCAGAAAAGAACATCACACCAACAGTAAAATATGGTGGTGGTAGTGTGATGGTCTGGGGCTGTTTTGCTGCTTCAGGACCTGGAAGACTTGCTCCTAAATGGAACCATGAATTCTGCCGTCTACCAAAAACTCCTGAAGGAGAACGTCCGGCCATCTGTTCGTGACCTCAAGCTGAAGCGAACTTGGGTTCTGCAGCAGGACAATGATCCAAAACACACCAGCAAGTCCACCTCTGAATGGCTGAAGAAGAACAAAATGAAGACTTTGGAGTGGCCTAGTGGAGATAAGTTGAGCAAACTGTTTGCTGTTTATTCAACATCTGTTGCATAATAGCCGAAACTTATGTGATTTTGATACAGCATTCTAGTGAGGCTGACAGACTTTGGAGCAGCCTAGTCGAAGTCCTGACCTGAATCCTATTGAGATGCTGTGGCATGACCTTAAAAAGGCAGTTCATGATCGAAAACCCTCCAATGTGGCTGAATTACAACAATTCTGCAAAGATGAGTGGGCCAAAACTCCTCCACAGCGCTGTAAAAGACTCATTGCAAGTTATCACAAACGCTTGATTGCAGTTGTTGCTGCTAAGGGTGGAGCAACCAGTTATTAGGTTTAGGGGGCGATCACTTTTTCACACAGGGCCATGTAGGTTTGGATTTAGTTTTCCCTTAATAATAACAACCTTCATTTAAAAACTGCATTTTGTGTTTACTTGTGTTATCTTTGACTAATATTTAAATTTGTTTGATGATCTGAAACATTTAAGTGACAAACATGCAAAAAAAAAAGAAATCAGGAAGGGGGCAAACACCTTTGCACACCACTGTGTGTAGATGGATGGATAGATTGATTCAGTTGAAGTTTTGGAAGTTAAAGCAACATCATTAAACTAATTTATGTTAATAAAACCTGCTGGTAAACTTCTGTTAGAATGCTAACGTGTTAGATTATGCTACTGTTTGTTAGCAAGCTAAAATATGACCCTATGCTAACTAGTGTTACCTGGCTAATTAACTCACTGATCTAAATTAAACTGTTAGCATGCTATCAGACTTAAAGCTCATGTTTCTGATTGGCTGCTGACAGTGACAAGAGCCAATCAGCTGTTCTCAGACCAGCGTCTTTGCCCACTCCAGGTGTGACGGAGGACACTGTCTGTGTGGGCGTGGCCCGGCTTGGCGCAGACGATCAGGTGATCTGCACAGCAACGTTACAGCAATTGGTGTCATGTGACCTTGGCGGTCCACTTCATTCGCTGGTCGTCACCGGTCGACTCCACCCGCTGGAGGTGGACATGCTGCGAATGAACGCAAAACCAAATGCACTGCAACACCTGCGCATGGTCGACAGCTCCACCTACTGCTCGTAACACACACACACGACAGACTGCAGGATGGTGTTTATCAACTGAATAGTATAATTATAATAAAAACAAACATGTGAACCAGATGAGAAACATTTGTCGTTGTCAAACTGAACAGACTGATTTGTAGAAACATTGAATTGTGGGAAACTGTCCGATGTGATGTCATCAATAAAGATGGAGATCAATAATCAGCTCAGAAACAGAATTATTTATTACAGTTGAAAAAAAGACAAACCCACCAGACTGGTCACATGGTTTGGTCACATGGTTTGGCACGTTAAAAAACACAGAGGGACATCACACACACCACGGACCAATCAAATGGCAGCAGTCTGGTCCCAGCAGTGATGTCACAGGGGGGCCGGGCCGGACAGGAAGCAGGCTCAGAGCGTCTCTGATTCATGATGAAGGCACTTACCCAGAATGCTTTGCTCCAGTCTACAAAGTGCAGCCAGGAAGGGGGGGGGGGGGTTGTCACGCTGCCCGCCAACACGGACAGGTAAGGTTAAAAAAGGGGTGGGGGGGTAGTTTGAGATCATCCAGGACGCATTGGGCTGGAGCATCATGGGAGATCACAGTCAAGTTCTTACTGCCCCCCCGGTCTCAGTCTGACCTTCAGTGACTCGGGGTATGGGTCAGAGGTCACCTGCAGCAGCAGACTGAAGGGGATTGGTCCCAGGTGTTCAGAGAAGGAGGAGCTTCTACATGGCAGCCATTTCGATCTGAACGTACAGCTGTCGAACTCCGGCCTGCAGAGACAACACAGTGACAGCAGGTTACTACTACTACTTTTCTGGTGCAGTCATGTACCTGTGTGGTGATTGGTGGTTCAAGAGTTTCCCCTCTGGGATCAATAAAGTATTTCTGATTCTGATTTAAATTTTATTTATACAGCGCCAATTCATAACAGAAGTTATCTCATTACATTTTTCCTATAGAGCAGGTCTAGACCGTACTCTTTATAATATTTTTAAAGACAAAAGAAAATTGCAGCTCATCCAGGTTTTTATGTCCCTAAGGCATGCTTGAAGTTTAGTTAACTGGTTAGTTTCATCTGGCTTGATCAATAGATATAATTGGGTATCATCTGCATAACAATGAAAGTTTATGGAGTGCTTCCTAATAATACTGCCCAGAGGAAGCATATATAAAGGTGAATAGAATCGGTCCAAGCACAGAACCTTGTGGAACTCCGTGCACGCCAAAGTTAGTCACGGAGGACTCAACGTTAACTTGTACAAACTGAGATCGATCTGATAGATTTAAACCAGCTTAGTGCGGCTCCTTTAATGCCAATTACATGTTCCAGTCTCTGTAATAGGATGTGATGGTCAATGGTGTCGAACGCAGCACTAAGGCAAGTCCATTGTCTGATGCAATTAAAAGGTCATTTGTAATTTTCACCAGTACAACCTCAAATAAACTACTACTTCACCTGTGTGAAGATGTGGTGTGTCTGGCTAAGGATCCAGCGGGTGTCGGCGTCGGGGGCGACCAGCAGCTTTAATGTTCCGATGTAAACGTCAGTACATAGAGTCCAGAAGTGAGGCTCCTGCAAGTTGTACACTCCCTGCAGCTGCTGCACCTGAACACAACACAATAAACCAGGAATTAGACTCATCCGACATAGAAACAAAATGGATGTGTTCCAGGTATTGCTGGAGGCGGGGTTTAGTGTGGGCGTGGTCTGTACTCACCCTCTGATAACACTCTGGCAGGGCGTGGTCCAGTGACGGAGGAGTTCTCTGCATCAGGATCCCGATGGACTCTCTCAGTAACGGCACCACGCTGAGGGTCAGAGGTCAGAGCGGTCAGAGAGACGGACTGAACATGTGTCAACACTAACAGCTGATAGTGAGGGGTGGAGCCTCTGAAGCAGAGACCACTGACATCACAACCTGGACACTCGCACAAACCACATGCACCTTGACTCTGCAGATACTTCCCTTCACTGGCTGCCTGTCCGTTTTACAATTGATTGTGAAGTCTTGACTTTGAAGGCCCTGCGTGGTGTGGCACCGAGACGCTCACCAGCCTCTGATAAGGCCCCGTTTGCTATTCCCCGGTCAAGGCGGAGGACCGACAGGGCTTTTGCTGTTAGGGCTCCAACCCTTTGGAATAGCTTACCTGAGGAACTTAGACTAGGAAATTCACTGCGTTCTTTTAAATCGTCTCTCAAGACTGCAGCTTTTTCTTAATTATTTAATCTGTTACTAACTTTATCTGTTCTTTTATGTTACTTTTAACAGCTGTGTTATTTTTATTTGTTGACTGATTTTGTATTAGATTGTTCTGCTTTCTTTTGTTTGTTCACTTTGTAACAGTAGTTTTGACAGGTACTATATAAAGAAGTTATTATTATTATTTTTTTATAGTACTACAACTGTTACTATAAATGGTACTACTACTACCATTATAAATACTGCTACTACAACCACCAATTATTCAATTGCAGTTACTACAACAACAACAACAACTACAGCAAATACTACTACCAATGCTGCAATTGCAGTTGTTGTTATTACTACCACAACAACAAATATTGCATTTACAGTTACTACTACTTCTGCCATCTACAAGACTAACTCTAAATCCAAAATCTACTCATTTTTAACTGGAGTTTGTTCTGAGTTGTACTCTGCAGTGCAGCTCAGATCCATGTGAAGAATCTGTAGATTTTTAAGTGGAGTTCAGCAGTTTCCAGCTGCAGTAACCTGACGCCTGTGGTTGTAGGAAGGCTTCTCAGCTGACCGCAGCTCCGCTCTGCTGACTGTTTAAATCGGCAGCTGCGTTCACTTCCAGCCTATCAAACCACATCAGCAAGTGAGCCGAGGCCGGACTCCAGAACTATTTCCAGTTCCATACCGGTGGTTTGGCATGTTGGAGCCCATTACCTACTAATTGCACATTCTTGACATTAGTGGAAACCATTTTCCAAAGTATCCATCAGGTTTTAGATTGATTTCCTTCCTTCCAGGCAGACGCTGGTTTCAGGTCATTTCTGTGGAATCAGCCTGCAGAGCGCTGAAACCGGAGAGACACTCCATCACAGTCACTGTTTACTTAACATTTCTGTTACCATCACACGATGACGCAGCCGAGAGCAGAGACTGTTCACAAATGTTCCCTCAGGGGTGCGTTCACGGACGCTCCGACATTTTAAAGCTCTTTAATGTAAGAAATGAACAAAGTCACATTCATTTTCACAGTTTCTATGTTTGATATTTTGTCAGAAAGTTATAGGGGTCCTTTAACTGGGGATCCATGAGGAGGTTCTAGGAGTTTTTTTTAGGAGGTTCTAATGGTCAGTGTGGAGGATCTTAGCGGTCATTAAGGAGGTTCTAGGAGTCCTTTAAGAGGTTCTAAGGGTTCTTCAGAAGGTTCTAGTGGTCACTGAGGAGATTCTAGGGCTCACTGAAGAGATAATTGGGGAGGTTCTACTGATCCTTTAGGAGGTTACAGTAGTCATTTAAGAGGTTCTAGGGGTCATTTAAGGGGTTCTGTGGGCCCCTTAGAAAGTTATTGAGGTGGTTCTAGTTTTAATTAAAGAAACTGTGATGTTGTCAGACTGTGATGTTCTGTCTGCAGGTTCTTCAGGGAAACAAAGTGAAATCATCTAGAACCTGAAAATGGAAATTAAAGCAGCAGTTCGACTGTTGAGAACAGTTTAACTTTCTCTATAAGAACAGCAGGAGGCAAACAGGAAGTGACCTCACTATTGTTCACCTTCCTGTTTTACTCCTGCTGACCACACACACACACACACAGAGTTGTCCGTCAGTGTGGTCTCAGCTGGCTACTTCAGCTACTACTGCAGTTACTACAGCTACTACAGTTACTGCAGTTACTACAGCTACTACACTACTACAGCTACTTCAGTTATTACAGTTACTACAGTTACTGCAGCTACTACTGCTACTGCAGCTACTACAGTTACTACTGCTACTACAGTTACTACTGCTACTACAGCTAGTACACTACTACTGCTACTACAATTACTACAGTTACTTCAGCTACTTCAGGTACAACAGCTACTACTGCTACTACAGTTATTACAGTTACTACACCTACTACAGTTACTTCAGCTACTACAGTTACTTCAGCTACTTCAGGTACAACAGCTACTACAGCTGCTACTACAGTTACTACACCTACCACAGCTACTTCAGTTACTACTGCTACTACAGTTATTACACCTACTACAGTTATTTCAGCTACTACAGTTATTACAGTTACTTCAGTTACTACAGCTACTTTAGTTACTACAGCTACACCTACTAGAGTTACTTCAGCTACTTCAGGCACAACAGCTACTACTGCTACTACAGTTATTTCAGCTACTTCAGTTACTACAGTTACTTCAGCTACTACAGTTACTTCAGTTACTTCAGTTACTACAGCTACTTTAGTTATTACAGCTACACCTACTACAGTTACTTCAGCTACTTCAGGTACAACAGCTACTACTGCTACTACAGTTATTTCAGCTACTTCAGTTACTACAGTTACTTCAGCTACTTCAGTTACTTCAGTTACTTCAGTTACTACAGCTACTTTAGTTATTACAGCTACACCTACTACAGTTACTTCAGGCACAAGTTATATCAGTTACTTCAGCTACTACAGTTGTTACAGTTACTACCATGGTTAAATTGACCAGCACAGACACTGTTGTTGGGCCCGTTTGTCTTTAAGCAGCTTTGATGTTTTATAAGCAGCTGTATCGCCACTCGGTCTCACAGTAACATTTAGATTGTGCATCACGTTGTTGCAGCTCTTCATAGAAGCTGAATATTTAGAAGACTCCATGTTTTTTATGGCTGCGTCTTTCCATCAAATAGAAATCATCAAGTCTACATCAACAAAGTGTCTGAAGTGACTCTAAACATCTGTTTAGTTCAGTTTGACCACAGGTCTGAAAATACAGAAACAAAAAATAACTCAAGTGTTTGACCGCTTCAGCTGTTTGCAGCTGACTTTAAGAGCAGCGAGTTCCTGTAGAAGAAGAAGTGTGTGAGTCACCTGACTCCGATGAGGAGGGCGATCAGCATGGAGCAGATGGGGTCGGCGATCATCAGGTCGTATTTCTGCATCAGCAGAGCCGAGATGATCACACCGACGCTGCCCAGAGTGTCAGCGATGATGTGCAGCAGGACGCCTGCAACAAACACACACACACATATTATTTATATATATATATATATGGCTGTGACGGTGAGAGACGGTGTGTGAGCGCCCCCCAGTGGTCCCTGCTCCTCACTGTTCTGTTTGTGATGATCAGAAGCTGCTGAATCTGTTTCATCTCTACAGAAATGTTGCATCGGTTGTTTGAGCTGATTAGCCAAAGTCCTGCCCACATTAAATATATTTGAAGTTCATCACATGACAAACTTTCAGTCCATATTGTGTGTTTTTAGGTCCTTATTTGAATTTTGTCTACGTAGTATGTGTATTTATTTACACAGATATATTTTTTTATATTTGTAACGTTACCAAGAAGCTTATTTCATTTCTCAAACCACTTCTTTGTTCGTGTTTTTTGTTTTTGTCTTTTAACTCTCGACGCCTGTTCTCTATTATCTGTTTCAATACATAAAGTTTGGAGAAAAAAATAAATCAGCCATCACAAATGCTTCAGGTACAATTATGGATCTTAAAATGAGTTACTGTATGTTGAATGTCTGTTATTAAAATGTGTGTGTGGTATGTAGATGAGGTTTATCGTGGTGCCCCGGTCTGTTAGAGACCAGGTCTGAGATGGGACCGGTTCTCACCCTGCAGGATCTGTTTACTGGAACCTTTCCCCGGAGTGTGCAGCAGCTCATCTGTAACAAACGCACAACAGAGAAGAAATACTTTGGTTTAACTTTGAAATTAAATTACAATCAATGCACGACAAGGTGAACTCGTCTTAAAATCTACTGATGAGGTGAAAAACATCACGACACAAACACGACTGTTGTTTCCTCCTCAGAGTCCATCCGTCGGTGCAGACTCTCACCGTGACAGTGTGGATCGTCATGGCCGCCGTGGCTGTGTCCGTGTCCATCGTGTCCGTGTCCGTCGTGTCCGTGTCCGTCGTGGCGTGTCCGAGTGTGCCGTGGCTGTGTCCGTGTCCGTCGTGGCTGTGTCGGTCTGCATGTTTGTTCTGGTGGTCGCGTCCTCCGTGGCTGTGGCCGTGATTCACACTGCCGTTAAACAGCGAGTGGCTGTGACCGTGACCTGAGAGAGAGACGGACCGGTTAGAGAAGTGAGGTTCTGGTGAGCTGCGGTGCGGTTCTACAGTCAGGTTCTAGATGTTCTGCAGGTATTACCTCCCTCTCCGTGCGAGTGTCCGTGGCCTCCGTGCTGGAAAACAAAGATCCCGACCAGGTTGACGAGCAGACCGGCAACAGAGACAGGAAGCAGACGGTCGTGGTGAACGTCAGGAGGCTCCAGGGCTCTCTGACAGGGAGACAGGCAGGTTAATGCAGACAGACAGGTTAATGCAGACAGATAGGGAGACAGAGACAGACAGGGAGACAGAGACAGACAGGTTAATGCAGTGTGTGTGTGTGTGTGTTACCTCGACTCCTTCAGAGAAGATGAAGAAGGCTGTGAAGATGAGGAAGAGTCCGTTGACGAAGCCGGCCAGAACCTCAGCTCTGACGTAACTGAAAGACAGCAGCAACAACAGGCTGAAAACACTCAACACACACTGAGCCCAGACCAGCACCGTCAGACCCGACTAACAGAGCCCAGACCAGCACCGTCAGACCCGACTAACAGAGCCCAGACTGATCGTCTCACCCGTAGGAGAAGCTGTCGTTGGATCTCCACCTGGAGATGACGGAGGCTGCCAGACCTGCCAGCAGAGCGGTGCAGTCAAAGAACATGTGGAAGGAATCTGAGATCAGACCTAAACTGAAGAGGAAACACACAACACACACAGCGTCAGCAAAACAGCGAACAGAGTCTCAGCCGGTTGCTGCAGACGAGTTCAGACTGAACGCGACGACCGTCCACAAGAAAAGGCTGCTTCTGAGAACTGGATCAGTATCAGTACGTATCAGCAGGAGTTAAACTGGTCTGGAGTCAGTTCACCTCCTGGGCGCTGCAGAGGGGCTATTGAGCAAGGCACCGAACCCCCGACTGCTCCGGGGCGCCGCCATCACTCCCGTGTGTGTGTATAAACCGTATAATGGAGTGAAAATAGGAATAAAGTAACTCTGCAAGGGAAACAGAGGCAGTGCCTCGGCATGAGGACAACAGGAAGATGTTCTGAAGCTCCGGGTCGCTTCACTGGTTTCACTGGTTTCAGTCCAGCAGCATCACCTGAGACACCTGGCAGTCACACCTGCAGAGCTGAAATATTAGTTACAGAACGATGTTCGTTTGTTTACGGCAGATTTTCTGGTTCCAGCTTCTCAAATGTAAATATTTCCTAGTTTTCTTTGTTTTTCAGACATTAAACATCTGAAGACGTCACCATGGAAACTGGAACAGATTATTTATTAAATCAAAAGATTAATTGAGAAAATGATCAGCAGACTGATCAATACTGTGACACACCTGACAGTCACTGTAAGATAAACATCATAAACTCAGTCTGAACAAACTGCACGTGATGTTCGAGGCTAAATTACAACTAAGATACAGGTGACATGAAATCAGGTATAATTATATATTATATCTATGTACAACACACACACACACACAGTGGTGTGAAAAAGTGTTTACCTTCCTGATTTCTTATTTTTTTGCATGTTTGTCACTTAAATGTTTCAGATCATCAAACAGATTTAAATATTAGTCAAAGATAACACAAGTAAACACAAAATGCAGTTTGTAAATGAAGGTTGTTATTATTAAGGGAAAACTAAATCCAAACCTACATGGCCCTGTGTGAAAAAGTGATCGCCCCCTAAACCTAATAACTGGTTGCTCCACCCTTAGCAGCAACAACTGCAATCAAGCGTTTGCGATAACTTGCAGTGAGTCTTTTACAGCGCTGTGGAGGAAGTTTGGCCCACTCATCTTTGCAGAATTGTTGTAATTCAGCCACATTGGAGGGTTTTCGAGCATGAACTGCCTTTTAAGGTCATGCCACAGCATCTCAATAGGATTCAGGTCTGGACTTTGACTAGGCCGCTCCAAAGTCTTCATTTTGTTCTTCTTCAGCCATTCAGAGGTGGACTTGCTGGTGTGTTTTGGATCATTGTCCTGCTGCAGAACCCAAGTTCGCTTCAGCTTGAGGTCACGAACAGATGGCCGGACGTTCTCCTTCAGGAGTTTTTGGTAGACGGCAGAATTCATGGCTCCATTTATCACAGCAAGTCTTCCAGGTCCTGAAGCAGCAAAACTGCCCCAGACCATCACACTACCACCACCATATTTTACTGTTGGTGTGATGTTCTTTTTCTGAAATGCGGTGTTACTTTTACGCCAGATGTAACGGGACACACACCTTCCAAAAAGTTCAGCTTTTGTCTCGTCAGTCCACAGAGTATTTTCCCAAAAGTCTTGGGGATCATCAAGATGTTTTCTGGCAAAAATGAGACGAGCCTTAATGTTCTTTTTGATCAGCAGTGGTTTTCGTCTTGGAACTCTGCCATGCAGGCCATTTTTGCCCAGTCTCTTTTTTATGGTGGAGTCATGAACTGAAGCTGAAGCGAACTTGGGTTCTGCAGCAGGACAATGATCCAAAACACACCAGCTAGTCCACCTCTGAATGGCTGAAGAAGAACAAAATGAAGACTTTGGAGCGGCCTAGTCAAAGTCCTGACCTGAATCCTATTGAGATGCTGTGGCGTGACCTTAAAAAGGCAGTTCATGCTCGAAAACCCTCCAATGTGGCTGAATTACAACAATTCTGCAAAGATGAGTGGGCCGAAACTCCTCCACAGCGCTGTAAAAGACTCACTGCAAGTTATCGCAAACGCTTGACTGCAGTTGTTGCTGCTAAGGGTGGCCCAACCAGTTATTAGGTTTAGGGGGCAATCACTTTTTCACACAGGGCCATGTAGGTTTGGATTTTGTTTTCCCATAATAACAACCTTCATTTAAAAACTGCATTTTGTGTTTACTTGTGTTATCTTTGACTAATATTTAAATTTGTTTGATGATCTGAAACATTTAAGTGACAAACATGCAAAAAAATAAGAAATCAGGGAGCGGGCAAACACTTTTTCACACCACTGTAAGTGTAATTTTATATATATATATATATATATATATATATACACACATACACACATATATACATATTTACTCAAGTACTGTGCTTCAGTAGAGTTTTGAGGTACTTGTACTCGAGTATTTCCATTTTCTGCTACTTCACACGTGGGAAGTACTGTACTTTTCACCGCGCTGTGTTTATTTGGCAGCTGGAGTTACGAGGTACTTTTCAGTTGAAAGATTAAACCAGATGTTGTGACCTTTCACAATAAAAGGTTTCACCTCTAAACTGCTCCGATACTTTAAATAATCGTCTCAAAGAAAAGAGAAAAGAGAACTTTCACTTCAGATACATTTGACTGATAATACTCATGTACTTTTACTTGTAATGGAGTATTTCTACACTGCTGTATTGGTACTTTTACTTGAGTAAAGGATCTGAGTGCTTCTTGCAGCACTGATGAGTTGATCAATTAATCGATTAACCCCACTGTTTCAGCTCTACCTGTAACCATGGTAACTGTACACATCAAACATGGCTGCGAAAACTACAAATTAAACATGCAGGACAAAAAAAAAAATTCCATTTTCGTCAAGTGAAGAAGAAACAGCTGACGTCACTGAGTGATTAACAGGAAGTGTTGAGCGAATCAGTTTATCGATGACCGCATCACACACACACACACACACAGCGGCTCCATGCTAACACACACACACACACACACACAGCGGCTCCATGCTAACACACACACACACACACAGCGGCTCCATGCTAACACACACACACAGCGGCTCCATGCACACACACACACACACACACACACACAGCGGCTCCATGCTAACACACACACACACACACACACAGCGGCTCCATGCACACACACACACACACACACACACAACACACACACACACACACACACAGCGGCTCCATGCTAACACACACACACACACACACAGCGGCTCCATGCTAACACACACACACACACACAGCGGCTCCATGCTAACACACACACACACACAGCGGCTCCATGCTAACACACACACACACACACACACACACACAGCGGCTCCATGCTAACACACAGCGGCTCCACTAACACACACACACACACACACACACACACAGCGGCTCCATGCTAACACACACACACACACACACAGCGGCTCCATGCTAACACATACGTGGCACATCCTGAGCAGAACAAACAGACGCAGCGGCTGATGCTAACGGCGTTAGCTTACCTGTTACTCCAGATGCCGTACGTTAACTCCACGAAGGCGAAGGAGAGGTTCAGGCAGAGGAAGAAGAACAGATTCCTGGAGGTTTTATCCGCGAGGATCGACCTGAAAACACACAACAGTCAGAAAAGCTCCACCACAGCAGCCAGAAACCCGAGAAACCCGGGTAGTTCACACCCGACGGTCACATTTACACACAACACACCGCCGATAATCCACGCTAACAGCTGCCAGTGGGATCAAACAGTTTAATACGGACATGCTAACAGTGGGACACATTTGTTTAGGCTAGCCGGTTAGCATCAGGCTAGCAGTTAGAGTCAGCTGGTTGTGGGTTAGCCCAGTTAGCCACCGTTAGCAGCTAGCAGCGGTGAGTTTACCTGAACCATCCCGAGAGCTTCACCAGCAGGTTAAACTTGGCGGGTTTGTACTCGTCGTCTTTAATAGACAGAGGTAACATTTTCACACCTGAACACACTCACACTCACTCACACACACACTCTCACTGTGCAGCAGAGCTACGGGATGCTAACTGTCCACTTCCGCTCTGCTCGGGTTTCACAATAAAGGCGCTCCAGTTACTCAAACACTGACTGATGACACTGATGTTACTACACCTACTGCTGCTACACCTACTGCTGCTACACCTACTGCACCTACTGCTGCTACACCTACTACTGCTGCTACACCTACTGCTGCTGCTACACCTGCTACTGCACTTACTACACCTACTGCTGCTACACCTACTGCTGCGACACCTACTACTGCACTTACTACACCTACTGCTGCTACTACACCTGCTGCTACTGCTGCTACACCTACTGCTGCTACACCTGTTACTGCACTTACTACACCTACTACTACACCTAGTGCTGCGACACCTACTACTGCACTTACTACACCTACTACTACACCTGCTGCTGCTGCTACTGCTGCTACACCTGCTGCTGCTACTGCTGCTACACCTGCTGCTGCTGCTACTGCTGCTACACCTGCTGCTGGTTATAAAAACTCTGACACTTTATTTGGTGTTGAACTGAACGTGAACGTGTTATTTATCTTTACAGTGTTGTTGTTCTGCGTCGTCTTTATTTCTCGCGTGGATTGTAATGAACTAACGTTCGTTTGTGTGCAGTAAATAATAATTAATAAATAATAATAATAATAAACAAATAAAGTCAATCTTTTTAAATGAAACTGCTATTTTCAGTTATTATAGCTGCCACGATGTGCAGAAGCCCGTCTGCAGCTGGGAGAGAAACGAGTTTAAAAAGTGATGCAAATAAAAAAAAGAAGAGATCAAAGTCAAAAGCTTAAAAGACTTATTGTCTCCGACTTTGTCTTCAATCTCTGGCTGACGAGGCCAAAGTTTGATAGTAGATCAAAATGAGATGGTGACAGTTTTAATTTACCATCTCAGAGCTTTGACACATAATATAACTTTATATGAGTTTATTATTTATTTATTAACTTTGGACTGTTTATACTGAAACAGTTGAAGTCATTTAGGTTTAAAGTGTGCTGCCGCTGCCACTCGTTCAAGTCAAACAGTTTCTTTAAAGAAACAACAACAACAACAAATACACAGAACTGCTCTTTGTTCCAGACTCAGTGTAGACCTGAACCCAGACGGCAACAGGGACTGAAGGCTAAATGAACTGGGAGGAACCTGGAGAGGTCTGCTCGGCTGACAGTACTTTTTATTTCATTACAGTTATCTGGCAGTTAAAGTTAGCAGTTACTTTACGTCCGAAACAGAAGCCGATCTCATAAAACAAGCAGGAAATTTAACTATTAAACAACAATAAAATGCTGCTGGCTCATCAATACATCAGTAAAACAATCTATTCATACAGCATTCACAAGTTGCACTCATGTTACCTTTGTTGTCCTTAAGTTGTGAGTTTGGAAACCTGCAGTTATATTTCAGAATAAAGCAGTTTCCTTGTTGTGTTGCAGCAGTGAAGCGAGCAGCAGGGGGCGTCAGAGCTGCACGGGTCGGAGCAGGGTTCATCATGGACGACAAACATCTCAGTTTAGTGTTTAGCCTCCCACACAAAAACAGCAGCAACAATTTAAAACCCACACAGCATCAGCACAACAAGAAGAGACTAAACAAGCAGAAATAAAGATCAGCTACGACTTGAATCCATGTGAAAAGGAAGAAAAGTGAAACTGAAATAAAACTAAAAAGAAAAGAAAAACAATCCAAAAGGTTCCAAAACACCAACAATAAACAATAAGATCTGTGTGGGACTGTGAACGTCCCCTGGTTTGAATCTGGATCTCTGAGGTTTTTCCTTCTGCTGCTTTTTTTCAGCTCAGTGTGATGACGCTAACACGCTAACAGCAACATAAAGGCCTGTTGGGAACAAACATGTCGGCAGGAAACGTTAAAGCCATCAGACGGTCTGCTGTTCTCTACAGACACGTCTGTTAGCCGTCTGTGTTCACATGTAGTCAGACTGTCCCATCAGAGCAGCCGAACCAGCAGTCAGCAGCTCCTGTCTGCAGTGGACCCGTGGACGGACAGACAGCTGTCTCTGGATCACTGTGAGACTGAAGGAAACTTAGAAACAGCAGGATTCTCAGGCAGGTTCTGCAGCCGCTTTCTTCTCTGGCGTCTCAGCTGGTTTCTGGAGGTTTATTCTGGACGGACGTCAGAGACGATGACGTCCTCTGGAAGTGAGAGTCACGCTGAACGATTCGATGTTCAATTCAATTCAGTTTTATTTATATAACACCAGTTCATAACAGAAGTTATCTCATCGTTTCCTACAGAGCAGGTCCAGACTGAACTCTTAATAATATTAACTACAGAGACCCAACAGATCCCACCATGAGCACTTGGCCACAGCGGCAAGGAAAAACTTCCTTTAAGAGGCAGAAACCTCGAGCAGAACCAGACTCGGGGGGGGGGGTTAGGGAGGCACAATGCAATGTGAGTTTCATGTCTGAGAGTTCAGATCTGAGTTAGGACTCTGAGGTGGTTTCTGACTCAGATCCACCTCCTGCAGTATCTTGGCCTCCCCTTCAGCTCTGCGGCGCCCCCCCCCTGAGGAGGCTTTAGTCTCTGTCCTGCTGACTGTCTGTTACAGACCAGGTCCTGTCCTGTCACCAGGGTCAACATGTCGCCCTGAACGAGGAGTTAAATCACCGACGAGCCGAGTGAAGGCTTCCTCCCCCGGCGACGTTCATCCTGACTGAACGCAGCTTTATTCTGCCAGAAATCAACGTTTATTTCATGGTGTGTGTGTGTGTGTGTGTGTGTGTGTGTGTGTGTGTGTGTGTGTGTGTGTGTGTGTGTGTGTGTGTGTGTGAGCGCACGCAGTGATGAGAGGACTCACTCATCGGTTTCCATGGCAACCACAAACCTCAGTGACCTCATCAGAAGAAGACGCCAACTCACCAACGGCGGCAGCTCCATCCTCCTCCACACTGAGGATTAAACACCAGCAGCTGCAGGTCGGAGCAGAGACAGGAAGTGGGGATGAGCAGAGACAGGAAGTGGGGATGAGCAGAGACAGGAAGTGGGGATGATTGGTTGGCCGGAGGTCATTGCTATTCGCAGTCGAAAGTGAACTGCAGGTCTGAAGAGAAACCTCTTGAAGCCAATCCAGAAGTGCTGAGTCGATATGTTAAAAGTTTAAGGTCACATACAAGAAACAGAATATCTTTGTGTTTATGAATATCAGAGATTAAACATTATCGCTACCAGCTGCCTTTTATTCAGCATCTTTATTCTAAAATACAGAGCGACTGGAATACACAGGATTTGCTTTTGAGCGCATTGTGAAAGTGATTATTATTATTATTAATATATTACGGTTTGTATTAGATTACACCGTATCAAATGATTTATGCTTTGACTCTTTCAGTTAGTAATGCTGAAACGAGTTGCACCAACTCAGTATTATAGTTTTAAGTTTGGGGGGGCTTTTGGACCCCACCCCAATCATTTTCATACAGTGCCTAATATCTTCTTGATGGAGCTTTTATTCTGGTGGACGTTACAGGAACTGCAGCTCGGACCGACGCAACATTTTATCCACAACAGTGAAGGTAAAGAAAAGGCGGCCATTTTGTGACGTTCCGCCCCTCGCAGTCTTTTCACTCCGGCTTCTCTCTGACTGATCCTCTTCAGACCAAAGTTCAGGTTCTCTGCAGTCACCAGCTGGACCACAACGAGTCTCCTTTAACCCTTTAACCGCCGCCGGTTGCCCTTTTGTTTCCTCTTAAAAGGACAAGTTCACAATTTTTCAAGTCATTCTTAAAATAACTCTCACACGGCCAGAAGTTCATCGAGACGGTTTCCTCCGTCACCACGGCCGAGGCAGACTGCAGCGAAGCGTTCGCTCTGCTGAGCAGGAGACCACCTGCAGTCTACCTTCCCTCCAGGGCCAGTACGCGTCCAGGGCCAGTACGCCTCCAGGGCCAGTACGCCTCCAGGGCCAGTACGCCTCCAGGGCCAGTACGCCTCCAGGGCCCTGACAGATGGTGGCTGGCCCCTCCCACCCCGGACACAAACAGTTTCAGACCCTCCGGCAGGAGGCCGCAGTCTGTCAGGACCAAAACCTCAGGCCGTCTGCAGCCCTGAAACATTCAACACGTCTGTGGAAACTTTGAATTTAAATAAAGTTCTGAGAGTTTGAAGAGTGACTCGGTTCAGACGGATCGGCCGGAGCTGCATCAGAGCTGAGAGGATGAGGATGAAGATGTGTCGGTTTCCACACGACGGCCAGCAGCTGCTGACGGAGCCTCTTCTGGGAAACAAAGAGCTCCATCTTCTTCTTTCAGACAGGAAATACCAGCCGATTAAAATGACAAGACGCAGCAGAACGCGGCGTCCTCTCTTACACAACAGAGGTCAGAGGTCACGGAGGCCCGGCAGGACACCGAACGCCTCACGAGTGAAAAAACAGCAGAAACACATTTATCAACACTTGGAGCTGAATCTGCACCGACAGCTGCAGAAACACCGAGCTCCGACGGAGACCTTTGAACTCGCCACTCGGACGCATTTATCTCAGCTGAAACGCAGCTTTGACTGAAAACTGTGGAAGGCCGTTTAATTCTGTGAGAAAATGTTCGAGACGAGAGGAAAACAAACCCAGCGAGAGGAGAGAAGAATGAAACCGGTCCGCATTCACACCTCACGTCTGGAGCCTTCTGGTCTCCATGACGACGAGCCGAGGGGGCCAATGAGCCGGGCGTTGGAGACAAAAACCACCAGGACGCTTAAATTGTTGGTTCAGCTCGTTCAACAGCTCCGAGGACTAACGAGTGAAAGGCAGACTGAGAGGGAGCCAGGAATTAGACTGATCCCACAGAAAACCACCAGCGTCTCGTCTTAACGCCGCGGCGTCGGCCGCAGTGACCGAACCTCTCCGGGTTTCGGACAAAAGGAGACATGTGAAGACGTCAGTTTGGACATTTTTCAGTGTTTTCTGACTTTTTATAGAGCAACCAAAGATGTGCAGATTATTCAGTACTTAAAACAACTGTTATTGTTAATTGCAGCACTATAAAACACAGCTTTATTTAGAAACACACATCATGTGAGCACAATATAAACCAGAGTAAGTGTTCGATCCCTGTGCAGCCATGTTTCCAACAGGCAGTGAACACGGATGGAAACGACGCGGGAACCACCTGAGCTCACGTCGCACCTTAGAGCTGCAAATCTCTCTACAAATATTCAGATTACTGAGTGACGCGCAGCAGCCGGTGGACTCCTGGGTCAGCCTTTGGGAAACGTGCTGATCGTCATGAGCGCAAACAGCGTTAACGCCACTATAAATCTCAAGGAGGCTTTAAGGAATCTTTACAGACTTTAATCCGCGGCAGGCAGGACTCTGTGGATGTGTGGCGCTTCCTGTTACAGCAGCTTTCGTGATGTGAAGCATTAAACTCTCAGCAGCATTTCTCTCTGAGCGAAAACACACTGAGTAAAAGCCCTGAAAAACAAACACAGTCTGTCTTTTAAAGTGAGTCTTCAGGACCGACGGTGTGAACTGCAGCTTAGGTGTCACCATGGTTACCGGCCGAGAGCCGGGAGACGTCCGACAGAAGTGAAAGGGAAAGCTGCCGATCGGCCTGCTGAATCACAGGACATTCCCAGGAAATCAAATCATGTTCCAACAAGCTCCGGGGGAAGCTTATCTTTTAGGAAAATATCTTTAATAAAAGCACACAGTGAGAAACTGAACACATATTTACATTCAACTCACATCAGGCAAGAAACGCAGCAGATAATTCAACACAGACACAAACAATGTGGTTCTGTAGCAGAACATATAAAGTGAAGGTGCAGCGGGGCCAAAGCAACAGAGGGACTCTAAAACTGAAAGTGAAGCTCAAACTGAAAGTTTCCGACCTCCTTCTGGTCCTTTAAAGAGTCCCTGAAGAGTCACGGTGGGAATTTTTCTTACATGTTATGAAACTGAAGACAAAGCTTTGATTCAGAGCAAGATTTCTGCTTCAGTTTAGTCTCTCAGGCCGAGCAGTTAAAGGGACGGTTCGCTGAACGGGAAGTCCGAGTTCACAGCTACTAAAAACTAGTGAAAAATGAATGAGCTGCAAAGCTGCTGCAAGCTGACAGAAGACTAAATGCTGTTAACTGCTGCTCATACGTTACATTATAAAAGGCTGTAGCCACAAGTGGTGACGTGGTAGCCAAGCACTGGAGTGTTGTGTAAATAAGTCGGCACGTGGTAGCATTGTGCCAAGCCACGAGTCACATGCTGGGATGTCCTGGAATGATGCAACCATGTGCTGGAATCCAGTAGCCACATTTTGGGTTGTGGTAGCCAAGTGTTGGAGTGTTATAGAAACAAATTTGAATGTGGTAGTCATGGGATATGAAAGCCACATATTGGGAGGTGGTAGGTCTGTCGCGATAATTACGTTATCGACTTACGTTTCGATATGTGAACGCGACCTCGATACTGCCCGTTGTGTTTACGTGTGTGCAACATTTTAGCCGACGTGATGCCGGAATGAACAGCAGGGTTTCCCCACAGCGCCCGAGCCGAATGAACAGAAACAAAACGACGCCGAGACACGTCTTTCTGTCATTTCTGGTCGCGCTGCTTCCGTCCGCTCGTCGTCTGCTCTCTGGGAGGAGTTTCACCTTTTCAGACCATCAGGGAAAAGGCGAGACATATATTCATATACTGTAATTAATTTCCCTGCACGCTGCTCAGAGTGATCGCAGTCGTCGGTCTCAGTAGGTGTCGGCAGGTTTGAGCTTCTCTCAGTCTCTCTCCGGGTCTCCGGGTCACAGGCTCCTGTAGCTTGTTCATATGTTAATAGTTCGTTTGATCTCCTCCGTCCCTTTGTAGATTTTTTAAAAACTTTTTTACTTCAAATATACAATGTACCTGTAGTGAGCTTGTGATTATTTGGCTAGAGATTTCTGCGTCTCTCCCTCCACACAACCCCGACGCTTTATGCAAATTAATTAAATGGGATGAGATGAAAATGCCCTTAAAATGACAATAATATCGTTTATCGCAGTTATTGCTGTGACAATATATCGTCCAACAAAATAGTTATCGTCACAGGCCTAGGAGGTGGTAGTCACATTTTGGGGCATAGTGGCCACATTTTGGGATACTGGCAGGTAGTAGTCATATGTTGGGATATGGTAGCCACATGTTGGGATATGGTGGCCACATGTTGGGATATGGTGGCCACATGTTGGGATATGGTGGCCACATGTTGGGATATGGTGGCCAATATTGAAATCAGGTGTTGCAAATTAGCAGCCACAAGTTGGGAGGTGGTATCCACATATTAGCATATCAAAGTCATGTGTCACGACATGGTAGCTACACATTAGGAAGTGGTAGTCACATGTTGGGATGTTGTAGCCACATAATCGGATATCAAAGCCACATGGTAGCCACATATTAGAACTTGGTAGCCGCATGTTGGGAGGTGGTAGCCCAGTGTTAGCCTCAGGCTGAAGGCGGAGCAGACTGGGGCAGCTGATAGAAGCCTTTCTTCCTGGATCTTCTCAGGTAGTCGAGGAGCAGAGCAGCAGCTGCTAGCCCAGCGGCAACACAGACGACTGGGATGATGACAACGCTGAGACTGGGAGGAAGGCTGGGTCTTCTCTCTGCATGAAACGAAGGAGAAAGACTTCAGAATAAACTAAAACACAGATTGTGAAATCTGTTTCCAACCTTTAAAGACATAAAAAACGGTAAATTGTCATTCTAAAATTAAACTCCGGGACAGAAACAAAAACAAACAGGAGAGTAAACCGGTCTAACTGACCTCTGACGCTGATGCTGAAGACTTTGACCTGGAAACCGAGGTCGTTGGTCACATTGACTTGGTAAAGCCCAGAGTCTCCGGCTGAGACGTTGACCAATAGGAAGGTGCCATTGGGGGAATACAGCTCCGTCCCATTCGTCAGCTTCTTCAGGGCCACGGCTGACGGCGGAAAGCTGATGGTCTGGCAGCAGATGGTGACATTTTGTCCCTCCTGGACCTCCGCAGACGGCAGGACGAGGACTGTGGTGTTCCTCGGAGGAGCTGGAAGAAACCAGATTAAAGTTAGAGCTTCGAGCAGAGGCAGAAACTGGTCACATGATTAACACAGAGGCCATTTCGATGTGAAACCACCTAAAGATTAGAATGTAAAGTCAGTGAGGACATCAGAAAGATTGAACTAATATTAGATAAGCAGCAAATGATGATGAATCGTGTGACGGGTGCCATTCATTGTTTTGGTGAAAGGTTCTCACAGTTAAACTCGTGTTTCCTGAACTGAACACTGATAAAGTGCGTGGGGAGGAAGATCTGGTCAAAGGGAGTTCACATGGGAAGTAATAACACTACAGATAACGTCAAAGCGGAGCCCGAGCCGCTCGGACGGCGGCGTGTTGCCATACGAACGTCTTCTGGTCATTCCTGAAGTTAAGTGACAGCTGGGAGGATGCGTTTACTGCCGTTACGTGTTTTATCACCGTATTCACGCAGTAAACCTGCAGTAAAGTGTAACTCTGGAAGGCTTTAAGGGAACCAAGACCTACAATACAAATCCTGCAAACCTGATCCCTCAAACAACATCTGGATTAAAAAATGGATTCAAGTGTTTGGAACTTTATGAGATGGAGCAACTGAAGGTCTGCTCACACCAGGAAGTGGTGCAGTGACCTCTCAAAACCTGCAAACTGCTTTTTAAAAAGCTTTTTATGAAGCTTTTAGTATTTTGCAGTTGTAACATGTTTTATCTGTTTTATTCACTTTTTATTGTGGTGTATTTGATCCTGTTTCATTGTCATCAGTAACGCTGCTGTGGTCGGAGGAGAAACTCTGACGTTAACAATGAACTTGGTTTTTTATGTATTTATAGGAGAGAAAAACAAAAGGCAGCTGTGAACTGAACAAAAACAAACTGTCGTGTTAAAATGTGAAATACTTCAAAATAACAGTCATCTTTCCGAGCTGCTGAGCTGAACCCGTTGACCTCGAGTCAAGTCTTTAGCCAACACATCGTCACCTGATACTGCTCTGCCGTGTGACTGGTTTACTTCGTCTTTTAATAAACTTTTGCATCATGTCACTTCCTGTCTTATTTTAAGGAACATTCTGCCGCCATGAAAAAAACCAAACATGCATTTCCACATTTTTCAGATAAACTGAAATACTAATCCTTTTTTAGGCTACATGACCCATTTTAAAAACAATGGCAGCGTCATGCTTTATGTCTCCTCCCTCAGGTGTGGATGCTGTTAGCACACCTGAATATTTGATTGATTGATTATCGCAGCATTAAATTAACATCAGACTGAGAACGAGTGGAGCTCCGTCTGGTCTAAATCAGCCTGTAAGTGACACATTACTCGGCAGTGCAGTCAGAGTTTATTTCTGTCCAGAGAAGCACTCAGCATCATGTGAAGCAGTGAGAGGTCGACCTGTCAGATAACAGCCGGCAGAGCGGAGGAAAACACAGAACAAGAAGCAGAAGAAGAAGAAGAGCTGGAGGACTGAAGCCGTTTAAAGTTTCTCATCACAAAGAAGAGACATTTTATATGGAGTTCCTCACGGCTCCGTCCTGGGTCCACTAGTCTTTTAGTTTACCACCAGTTTGTTTTATTTTACTTTACTGCTGCGGACACTACAAAGTATTCATGTGGAGAAAGTAAAACCAGCACCTCCGACAGTGATGGAGCTAGTGACCAGTTGGGATCCGTACTGGTTGGAGGCTTCACACTGGTAGAGGGCGGAGTCTTCCAGCAGGGCGGAGGAGAGGCTGAAGGAGAGCGAAGAGGAGGCGGGGTCAGTCTTCTTAAGCTCCGCCCCCTCCCTCCTCAGCACCAGCGTGGTGGGCGGAGCTCCGTCTGAGTGGCAGGTAAACGTCACCTGCTGACCCTCCACCACCTGCTCACCTGGACTCACCGAGAGGGAGGTTCTCCTCGGAGGATCTGAAACACAAACAGGCGAACTGAGTTTAACAAAACCTGAATAACTTAACGTGTCACATGTTCCGTGTCGACCTCCGCTGGTCACATGACAGAAATAGTTGCGTGAAGAATGAAAAAAGAGCTGAGAGAGAAGTTCAAACCCCGCCCACTTCACCTCCACACAGCTGACCAATCACAGAGTGAGGTGGGTGTGATGTCAGAGTGTCCGCGTGAACACACCGAGTCCTTCTTTGTCGTCAGGGTTCAAACCTGGGGGAGCTCAGTTTTTATGTTCAATGAAGTTTTGACCTCATGAGGTCCTGCAGTATCAGACTGTGCCCTCATCAGTCTGCAGGTGACATCATCTCTGACTCTGAGTGACCTAACGTACCTTTAAACTGTCTTTAACTCCTCTCAGCCAATCAAACAGCAGATACTCTGCAGCCTGACCCGGCTTTATATCCGCTCAGGTCAAACTTCAGGGGCTGAACCACCGGCTTGATCAGGCATCAACCGCCATCACCGTGTAACTGGTCAAGCTTAGTTTCCCAAGTAAGATTTTTATGCTGAACATCAAGAGCAGCCTGCAGTACTCTGGAGCCACTATCTGGACTGGTCTACAAGAGACTGAACTGGTCTACAGGCTTTAAATGTAAACTGAAAACCGGACCCCAGAACACTTGAACAATAGACTGCTGGAGGTGTTTTAAGGGTTTATTGTTTTATCCTCCTGCTGAAGTAAAGTCTACAACGCTTCCAGCAGCTGCTTCACAATAAAAGCCTGAAGTCTTTAATGAAAAGGCTTTTATTTGCTCAGACACTCACAGTGGACCTGCAGGGGGACGCCGGTCCTCCTGGACCTCCACACGTCTCCGTCTTCCGTCAGCAGCTCGGCTCTGCAGGTCAGATCCCGCTGATCCTCCTCGACCCGGTGCTGAAGAACAGACGAGACGTTCTGTAAGGAACCGGAGAACCTGAACGACTCCGACATCAGCGTCGTGTTCCCCGACAGCCACTGGATCCTCATCTGATTGGTTGAGAAGACGTTTCTGACATCACAGCGAAGGACCGCCTCCTGGCCAAGCAGGACAGGACCAGGATCCTCCAGAACCGGATCAGACGGAAACGCTGGAGAGAAGAAGAACAAAGCAGACGTTCACACACAGATACTGGGATCAGGTCTACCAGCTGACGGACCAGCGGATCAGCTTCCGCCAGTCTCTCGATGGGACTGTTTCAGCTGGTTCTGTTGGACCGGCGCTGATGTCGACATTTAAACTGATCGACCACAGAGAAAGTTAGAGCCAACAGGAAGTCCTTAACTTCTCCGTCACACAGTCGACCTTCACTGAGCAGCGTCCACTTATTAAAGACCATCGTGTCCGTCTGCAGTTATGTGATAAAATTCTGGCAGCTGTCAGATGAAATGAGCTGAATGTTAATATTAAACTCTGCTTGTTTCTGTCTCTGAGCTGCGGGGGAGGAAGGAGGGAGGGGGGGGATGTTTGGCTTCTTTTACCCCTGTTGTGTCACTTCCTGTCAGTCAGAGCGTTGGAGTCTGTCCTCCTCACTTCAGATTAAAGACAGATCTGTGTGGGGAAGTGTTCCTGCGCTCTGGAACAACACCAAAATAACCGAGTGAAACTCTGACCTTTGACCTCTCTGCTTTGCTCAACGGAAATAAATCTGTCCAAACACAGCAGCTCCGACTGAAGTCCAGGACTCCCCCGCTGAGAGCTGCAGGAATGTCTCAATATCAGATTTAATCCTGATGATTCAGGTCCGGATAGTTTTTCCTCTGAACGCCTCGCAGACTGATTCAAACCAGAGTCATGAGGTCTGCAGATAAAACGCATCGTATCTGGACTCCGAGCAGTTTGTTCTTTTCTGTTCAACTTCAGGAAGTCAGCAGAAAAGGCTGAAAACATAAAACCCTGAACTTTCTACCTTAATTTAAATCAAACCCCTTAATTATAAAGGAGGACCGTCTTAATTCCTTCATCCCACCTTAAATTTAGAGTTAGGAGATTTATTCTGAATTCATTTGTAAATTCAGGGGAAAGTTAATTGTTAATGAACGAATCACTAAAAACAGCTGGACTCGACGAATGCGCTCGCCGTGCCGACGAAAGGATTCTCGTTACAGTCGAACTCGACGACAGAAGTTTCCACGGAAATAAAACTGACGAACCGTCCGAAAATAAGACGACGACGTTTCACTTAGTTTGATTATTCTGATGTTTTCTTCACTTGTGTTGTCACACATGTTGTCGAGGTCAACGAGGAAGTCATGTGGTCACACACACACACACGCGATTTTGGTATCGAAGCGCTCTGGTTTCCGTTTGTAGTCCGAGTAGTATCGACCAATCACGTCTGAGCGGCCTTTGGTTGCGTGCAGGTAAACAGTCGGTGTGGAGAGCACAAGAGGCGGAACGCGTTGGCCGAGATGCGATCTGGGACCCAGCGGCTGTCGTCTGACGGCGATTTGGCTTTTTATCAGACGACAGCCGCTGGAGCAATTCTAGCAATATCCAAAATACACCGTAAATATCCAAAACACACCGTAAGTATCCAAGTTACACCGTAAGTATCCAAAACACACCGTAAATATCCAAAACACACCGTAAGTATCCATTATACACCGTAAGTATCCAAGATACACCGTAAGTATCCATTATACACCGTAAGTATCCATTATACACCGTAAGTATCCATTATACACCGTAAATATCCAAGATACACCGTAAGTATCCAAAACACACCGTAAGTATCCATTATACACCGTAAGTATCCAAAACACACCGTAAGTATCCATTATACACCGTAAGTATCCAAGATACACCGTAAGTATCCAAAACACACCGTAAGTATCCAAGATACACCGTAAGTATCCATTATACACCGTAAGTATCCAAGATACACCGTAAGTATCCATTATACACCGTAAATATCCAAAACACACCGTAAGTATCCATTATACACCGTAAATATCCAAAACACACCGTAAGTATCCAAAACACACCGTAAGTATCCAAAACACACCGTAAGTATCCATTATACACCGTAAATATCCAAAACACACCGTAAGTATCCAAAACACACCGTAAGTATCCAAAATACACTGTAAGTATCAAGATAAGTATCCAAAACACACCGTAAGTATCCAAAACACACTGTAAATATCAAGATACACCGTAAATATCCAAGATACACTGTAAGTCAAGATACACTGTGAAGTATCCAAGATACGTAGTATCCAAGATACACCGTAAGTATCCAAGATACACCGTAAGTATCCATTATACACCGTAAGTATCCAAGATACACCGTAAGTATCCAAGATACACCGTAAGTATCCAAGATACACCGTAAGTATCCATTATACACCGTAAGTATCCAAAACACACCGTAAATATCCAAGATACACCGTAAGTATCCAAGATACACCGTAAGTATCCAAAACACACCGTAAGTATCCAAAACACACCGTAAGTATCCAAGATACACCGTAAGTATCCATTATACACCGTAAGTATCCATTATACACCGTAAGTATCCAAAACACACCGTAAGTATCCAAAATACACCGTAAGTATCCAAAACACACCGTAAATATCCAAAACACACCGTAAATATCCAAGATACACCGTAAGTATCCAAAACACACCGTAAGTATCCAAAATACACCGTAAGTATCCAAAACACACCGTAAGTATCCATTATACACCGTAAATATCCAAGATACACGTAAGTATCCAAGATACACGTAAGTATCAAGATACACGTAAGTATCCAAGATACACGTAAGTATCCAAAACACACGTAAATATCCAAGATACACTGTAAGTATCCAAGATACACGTAAGTATCAAAACACACGTAAGTATCCATTATACACTGTAAGTATCCAAGATACACCGTAAGTATCCATTATACACCGTAAGTATCCATTATACACCGTAAGTATCCAAAACACACCGTAAGTATCCAAAATACACGTAAGTATCCAAAACACACTGTAAATATCAAAACACACTGTAAATATCCAAGATACACGTAAGTATCCAAAACACACCGTAAGTATCCAAAATACACGTAAGTATATCAAAACACACTGTAAATATCCAAAACACACCGTAAATATCCAAGATACACCGTAAGTATCCAAAACACACCGTAAGTATCCAAAATACACCGTAAGTATCCATTATACACAGTAAGTATCCAAAACACACCGTAAATATCCAAGATACACCGTAAATATCCAAAACACACCGTAAGTATCCAAGATACACCGTAAGTATCCATTATACACCGTAAGTATCCATTATACACCGTAAGTATCCAAAATACACCGTAAGTATCCAAAACACACCGTAAATATCCAAAACACACCGTAAATATCCAAGATACACCGTAAGTATCCAAAACACACCGTAAGTATCCAAAATACACCGTAAGTATCCAAAACACACCGTAAGTATCCAAAATACACCGTAAGTATCCAAAACACACCGTAAGTATCCAAAATACACCGTAAGTATCCAAAACACACTGTAAATATCCAAAACACACCGTAAATATCCAAGATACACCCTTCTTCTTTTCCTTTCGGCTGCTCCCTTTCAGGGGTCGCCACAGCGAATCACGTGCCTCCATCTAACCCTGTCCTCTGCGTCCTCTTCACTCACACCAGTTAGCTTCATGTCCTCTCTCACTACATCCATAAATCTCCTCTCTGGTCTTCCTCTAGACCTCCTGCCTGGCAGCTCCAGCCTCCTTCTACCAATATATTCACAGTCTCTCCTCTGAACACGTCCAAACCACCTCGATCTGGCCTCTCTGACTTTATCTCCGAAACATCTAACCTCTATTACTCTCGACAGTACATGCACCTCCGCTTATTACATATTTAGTTACATTGTATTTTTTACTGTACTTCATCATCAACCAGTAAACCCACTTGGTACTCGACACTTAGTTTATCTTATACTTATACCGACATGATACTTAATTTATTTTCTGACCTGTTTTATAGTGTATCATATTGTTTTCTAGTACTTCCTCCTGTGTGCACTGACGTAAAGGCGAGCTGCTGTAACAAAGAGTTTCCCTTCGGGGATCAATAAAGTATTTCTGATTCTGATAACATGAGCTGTCCCTCTGATGTCCTCGTTCCTGATCCTGTCCGTCCTCGTCTCTCCCAAAGAGGACCTCAGCATCTTAAGCTCTGCTGCCTCCAGCTCTGCCTCTTGTCTTTTCTTCAGCGCCGCTGTCTCTAAGCTGTACAACATCGCAGGTCTCACCGCCGTCTCCAACACCTTTCCTTTCATTCTTGCTGAGACTCTTTTATCACACAACACACCTGACACTTTTCTCCACCCGCTCCAACCTGCTCGCAAAATACACCCTAAATATCCAAAATACACAAACAGAAGACCCACAACTAAAACTAAAACTAAAGTATACGGTTTACACAAAGTCCAAAACCCCAGACCTGATAAGAAAAGTGCACATCTGTCTCTCCTTCGGTAACCTGATGTAGGCACAAATGGTTTGCTGTACTTGGCTGATCCTCTCTGAGGTTATTAATGATGTAATAAAGACCTGATCCCAGGTGTCTCGGACTCACAGAGGACGTGGACCTGGGTGTTTCCGGTCCTGATGACGGAGTCACACTCGGCCTCGCAGCTGTATCCTCCCTGATCCTGGAGGTCCAGGTCCTGCAGGTGGAGCAGGGACAGTCCGTCCTGCTGCTGCGTCCTCTGGAGGACGGTCCGGTCCTGGTCTGTCCTCCTCCAGGTGAAGGTGGGAGGGTGGAGACATCCGGTGGCTCTGCAGGTCAGGACCAGACCTGAACCCCGCTCTGCTGCTGAGACCGGAGGACTCACCTCCACCCGCAGAGGGTGAACTGAAAGAACATCAATACCGAAATATTAATCCGGATTATTCTGATCATTATTCGTCATGATTTTACATCCAAACCAGTTTCCTCTCAGTTGCTAACGGCAACACACACTGTAACCAGCCGAGAGGCTTCATGTCCAGGACCCGGATCTATCGAGCGTCTCAGTTATTAGTCTTTTACGTCTTTTTGTCTCAGAACGAGACGCCAACAGAATCTTACGTGTAAAAAATCTGAAATACAAATCCAAGAAAGACACAAAGAGTGAAACGCTCAGGTGTAACTGAGCAGGCAGAACTTTATAAGGACGCTTGTAGCTAACATTAGCATTTATACATTAGCATTTTAACATTAGCAAGGTGAGAAGTATGATCCAACTTAATGCTCAAGAGTCTTTACTCTCACATTACAAACGCTCAGGAAGCGGCTAATAAAAACAGAAGTGAAACTAAACAAAAGTGACTCGTTCATGTTGAAAAAAGCTGAAAAAAGATCCAAAGCAAAATCAAAATGAAACTAAAAGTATTTCTGTCCCGAACAAAGACGAAACTGTAAAACTAGCTACAGAAAGGAGAAAGTAAAACCAGCACCTCCGACAGTGATGGAGCTGGTGACCAGTTGGGATCCGTACTGGTTGGAGGCTTCACACTGGTAGTGGGCGGAGTCTTCCAGCAGGACGGAGGAGAGGCTGAAGGAGAGCGGAGAGGAGGCGGGGTCAGTCCTATTAAGCTCCGCCCCCTCCCTCCTCAGCACCAGCGTGGTGGGCGGAGCTCCGTCTGAGTGGCAGGTAAACGTCACCTGCTGACCCTCCACCACCTGCTCACCTGGACTCACCGAGAGGGAGGTGTTGGTGGGCGGAGCTGTGGGAGGTGCAGACAGGTGTGTCAGAGCTAGTGACAGGTAAACAGGGAGGAGACACCAAGGAGACACTAAGGAGACAACAAAGAGACACTAAGGAGACAGCAAAGAGACACTAAGGAGACAACAAGGAGCCAATAAGGAGACAACAAAGAGACAATAAGGAGACAACAAAGAGACACTAAGGAGACACCAAGGAGACACTAAGGAGACAGCAAAGAGACACTAAGGAGACAGCAAAGAGACACTAAGGAGACACTAAGGAGACAACAAAGAGACACTAAGGAGACAACAAAGAGACACTAAGGAGACAACAAGGAGCCAATAAGGAGACAACAAGGAGACAATAAGGAGACACTAAGGAGACACTAAGGAGACAACAAAGAGACACTAAGGAGACACTAAGGAGACAACAAAGAGACACTAAGGAGACAAGGAGACAATAAGGAGACACTAAGGAGACAACAAAGAGACACTAAGGAGACAAGGAGACAATAAGGAGACAACAAGGAGCCAATAAGGAGACAACAAAGAGACAATAAGGAGACAACAAAGAGACACTAAGGAGACAACAGGGAGCCAATAAGGAGACAACAAGGAGCCAATAAGGAGACAACAAAGAGACACTAAGGAGACAACAGGGAGCCAATAAGGAGACAACAAGGAGCCAATAAGGAGACAACAAAGAGACACTAAGGAGACAACAAAGAGACACTAAGGAGACAACAGGGAGCCAATAAGGAGACAACAAGGAGACAATAAGGAGACAACAAAGACACAATAAGGAGACACTAAGGAGACCCGTCTGTGGTTCAGTGCCTTGCTCAGCGGCACCCTGGCAGTGCCTACAGAGATAGTTAATGAAACAGGAGCTTCACTCTCACCATGAACGGTGATCTCCACGGCAGCGGTTTGGTTTCCTTCGGCGTTTCGGGCGTCACACTCGTACCATCCGGCTTCAGACAGACTCACCGCCGCAAAGACCAGCTGACGGCCTCGACCCCGCGGCACAGACCGACCGCCTGCCGTCCTGAAGCTCCAGGTGACGACTGGCTCGGGGTTTCCCTCCGCAGAACAGGTGAGCGTGAGCGGAGAGCCGGCCATCACCAACACAGAGTCTGATATCGCCGTGACAACAGGAGCATCTGAAGAGGAGGAGGGTTCAGATCCGTCAGACGGAGGAGGCGGATCCTCGTCCGCTCACATTACAGTCAGGAATAAAATGGTGTAACAAGCAGCTGAATATCCATTCAGACACGTTTAATACAAATTAATTTCATAACTTAAATAATAGATCAGTAAAATAAGTATCTATCTATCTCAGGCCGCAGGAGTGCCAGTCCACTTCATGAACTGTTCCGGGTTTAGATGGACATGAAACTCAAGTCCCGCAGGAATGGGTTTCAGTTGTACCGGTGTTATACAGGGCAGTGACTCGTCCTGCAGGACTTTTCTTTGTAAGGAAATTCATAAATAACATAAACATAAGATAAATAATTCAAACTGGTGGTCAAAACATAAACCTCACGAATTCAAGTTTCCTGAACTTTTCTTTCTTAGAAATATGTGACTGACTGAACACAACCTGATAAGACTTCAAACAGTTTTTGACACTGACCCCCTTAACCCAGACCTGATTGTGTCCCCTCAACTACTAAAACCAAACCTACCTGCTTCAAATTTACAAAATGACTGAAATCTGTGTAAATGTTTAGAAGATCAGGATTAAATGAGAAGAAAGATTTCCTCCTGTGTCGGACTTTAGTTCAGACCTGAGACTCAAAGACCTGAACTTGAGTCTGAACAAAGACCATCAGACCTGAACTTGAGTCCGGACTCTCGTGGTCTGAACTGAAGTCAGACACACAAGGAAATCTTTCCTCTCATGTTGCCCGATCCAGCAGCCGCTCAGGATCAGACTGGAGGACTCGGACTCACAGAGCAGGTTTAGGGGGACGGTGGTCTCTCTGATCTTGTCCTCAGCAGGCAGGTCCTGCAGGTCCAACGTGGCCCTGCAGCTGATGTTGCCTCCTAAGTCCTGGTTCAGAGGGGTGAATCTGTATTCAGACCAGACCGAGCTGGATCCAGGATCTCCCACAATGCTCTGCAGGACGGTGTCTCCTCTGAGCCAGGTGAGGGTCAGCAGCTCGGCAGGGTAAAGTTCAGATACCTGGCAGGTCAGGGCTGACTCCGCCCCCAGCCTCAGGTGGTCCTGACCTCTGATCACAGGACCTGACGGGAAGGCTGGACCCAGCAGAGACACAGAGGACAGTAAGTGGTCCACAGAAGACAGACATGGACTTTAAAAGTGAAGAGACCAGGAACAAACGGACCAATCAGAGAGTGTTTAGCTGATGACTCACTTAACAAACCAGGTGTTAAAATGAATCACGACTCAGCAGCTTCATGTTTCTCTCAGGGTGTAAAACTGCTGCAGTCAAACGCCTCACAGCACACGAGGTGTGGACATATAACCTGAGGCTCACCACCTGGGGCTCACCACCTGGGGCTCACCACCTGAGGCTCACCACCTGGGGCTCACCACCTGAGGCTCACCACCTGAGGTTCACCACCTGAGGTTCACCACCTGGGGCTCACCACCTGGGGCTCACCACCTGGGGCTCACCACCTGAGGCTCACCACCTGAGGTTCACCACCTGAGGTTCACCACCTGGGGCTCACCACCTGGGGCTCACCACCTGGGGCTCACCACCTGGATCTTTATCCTCTTAATCAGAATCAAACTGGAGGCGTTACAGTTACACGGTGTCCATCTAAACCACTCGGCTACCGAACGCCTCAAGAAGTCATTTTAAAACGGTAGAAAATCCAACTCTTTAGAATCAGAAATACTTTATTGATCCCCGAGGGGAAACGCAGCTTTAGATTACAACAGCTTTTAATTAATCAATTCACTTTTTGCACTAAAGGAGAAGCATTTCAGTACAAACTGATATACGTGTAGCGACACAAAGGTAAGAATCAGCTTCAAAGGGATTTATACTGTTCTAGCTCTGTGACGATGCGTTTTCCAGCTGATCCGAGGGGGGGTTAAAGAGTTTATTCAGCTTCAGGAGGAGGAGAGTTTCCGCAGCACATGAAGGAAACTCTTCATCACAAACACCTGGAGATACGAGGTTTCCACTGGACAGGAAGGGGATGAAGTAGGCGGACTGCTGACTGAAGTTATCGGATAAATGTGGTGAAGTGTTTCAGTATAAACTCACAGTAAACCCGCACCGAGGTTCTGATCTGCTTGAGTTCTCCTCCGCAGATGACTTTACACAGCAGAGCTCCTTCGTGCTCCATCATCACGGGGTCAAAGGTCACCACAGACGCAGTCCTGTTGGTGCTGACGGAGGCGGTCAGAGGTTGGTCCCCCAACCGGGTCCAGGAGACGCTGGGCATATCGGGACAGTCATGAACCCGACACACCAGCTGCTGGCGCTCCCCGAGCCTACACAGAGGCCTTCTGGGAAACACATCCACACGCAGACCCTGAACGCACCACGATGACATCAGCAGCACAGCTGTGAAGGTAAACAACAACAACACCGGTTTTTCTGAGACATGGGGGCGCTCACTCAGCTTCAACCCCCCCGTTTATTCCTCATCAGTAAATAAACAGTTAATAAACAGTTAATAAACAGTAAATAAACAGTAAATAAACAGTTAATAAACAGTTAATAAACTGTAAATAAACAGTAAATAACGATGTAGCAACACAGTAAAACACAGCTGTAATAATATAAATACGTCTTATAAGAATATATATCCTTCTATCTGCTACCAGCTGCATTATCGTCTGTTATCAGTCTGATTCTACACGATCAATACGTACAAAAGGGTCCAGCCGATGTGTGCTGATGAAATCTGGCTGAAACAATCAGTTGATGAACTGATCAGTTGATCAACAGAAAAACAATCTGCAGCTGGTTTGATAAGTGATCAGTCGTTTCAGTCGTTCTTTGTGCACAAAGATCCTCTTAGATCGTTCTAATTCAGCTGTTTGGTTTTATTTGGATACCTAAGTTTAAATTTGAATCAGCTGATCAATAGTGACAATCACATGAATTATAACTGGATATTCGATCACATAAACACATAACGAGATAAATGACAATAAGTCTGACAAACGAGTTAGACTCACAGACACTGAGAAAACCAATCAATCAATCAAAATCAATCACTACCAGCTGACAGGCATCGACCTCTGGGTCACCGCAGGTTTCCAACATTAAACTGATATTTGACAGATTTATAATCAATAAAAAAAATCCTCCTAATGTAAAAACATAAAGTCTCTCGTGTTATTTTAATGAAGATGAAAAGTGGAAGTTAATTTTCCTCCTTTAATCACGTCTTTATTATTTTATAATCTCACACACACACACACACACACACACACACACACACACAATAACAGACACACACACTAACACACACAATAACAGACACACACACTAACACACACAGACACACACACACACACACACACTAACACACACACAGACACACACACATCATAATAACAGACAGTAAAAATCATAAAACATAATTTAAAAAACATTTTAAAAAATAGAAATCTGACCTGAGAGCAGCTGAACAAAGATCCTGCAGACAGACAGCAGCGACATCTCACTCCTCCGAGGATTTAAACAGACGGATGAATGAGGATGAAGAGCAGCGTCTCCTTTGTGTCGATGTTTCAGGTCCAACAGTCGGTCTGTAAATCCCCGAAGATCAGAAACAAACGCCTCCTCTGCTGCTGTCAGCCCTTTGTCTCTCCCTCCCCCCCCTCCCTCTGGCTGTGTTTACCTGAGTCTACAGGCCACAGCGCCCTCTGCAGGACGCCAGGAAACATTTCTCTTGCATTATTTCTCTCTCTGCAGGTCAAGAATGTGTTTTCCATTATTTATTAAATTTATCATTTTTGCTCAGTTAACTGAAGAATCGTTCAGTCTGTAACATTAATAATAAAGTTTCTAAAGTCAGAAAACAAAAATAAAGTTCAGAGTGAAACTAAATGTCTGGACCGAAGCGGCAAACTTCAACAAACTCCAGAAGTTTGGTTTCAGAGGAGCGGCGGCGTTTGCAGAGTGCGATAACAGACTGAGGGACTCCGATGACCTCGTATTGATCCGCCTGATGACGACGTGCTGCCGAGTCACGTGACCACGATCACTGATTAAACTCCGACAGGTGTGTGTGTGTGTGTGTGACAGAGAGAAGAGTTCAGGTGGTTCATTTCTGACCTTTGACCTCTGACTTTAAACACGTCTGCGACTGAACCAGAGGCAGCTGGACCACCTGGCTTTACTTCAGAACTTAATCTCCTCGTTCGGGTCTTTCAGACTCAATATTCCAGTTTTCCTCAGCACCTGTCCAACACGCCTGAAGCGCCTGATTTAAAGGCCGTTTAGAGCCGAGCGCTCCCTCGACTCGCCTGCGTTATTAAACCTGTCGCTCGGATCTAGCTGTGTATTTTGTGGGTTTCAGTTTCCTTCTCCTCTTTTCACTCCGAGCTGCTTCCCTTTGTTCCTGCTGCTGCTTTGTAGCCGACGCACCTGCTGAAGACACCTGTCCCAGACACTAACTGTCCATCAGGCAGGACGAGACAAAGAGTTGATCTACAGAACAGAAGACAAACTGCAGTTTTCCTTCAGTTCTTCACTTTACTGTAAACAGTGTTGCAGGAAGTAGTCAGACCCGTTACTGCAGTGAAAGTACTAACACACACTCTCTGCTGCAGTGAAAGTGTGAGAGTGTGATCAGGAAAAAGCCCTTAAAGCATTAAAGCAGTGCAGCGTCCCTGTGGCTGCTGTGCTGTTATATATTCTATCATCAGGTTATTATTCCTCGTGCATTAATGTAAAGCAGGATGTTGCTGCTGCAGCTGGTGGAGCTGGAGCTCATGTTGAACCGGTTTGTATCGGACTGCAGCTGATGATGCTTTTCATTCTGGATCCATCTGCCCATTCTTTTCTCCGTCGATCCGTCGATCGATCGATCGGTTTGGAAAACTGGTGAAAACGGTGAGAAACGCCGTCGCAGATCCTCAGAGTTCAACAGTTTACAGCAGCAAATCGTCACGTTCGAGAAGCCGAATCCAGAAAATGTTTCAACATTTCTGCATGAAAATCGACTCAAACGATGAACCAGTTCTCAGAGCTGCAGATTAACTTTCTGATGATCAACGACTCAACTAATCAATCAATCGATCATTGTCTCAGCTGTCGTTTCAGATTCTGCCGGTGTTTAATCTTTTACACGCATCACGTTATAAACTCTAATGTGTGTTTATGTAAAATCCTCATTAGTTAAGTGACTCCAGCTGTCGGCTGAATGCAGTGAAGAAGAAGAAGCGGGACAGCGGAGGACAGCGCCGCCGCCGCGTCCCGCAGACAGAAGACGTGAAGGAGCCGCGTCACAAGATTCAGTCTTTTATTTTGTTATTGCTCAGATAGAAACTCTGCTGTCAGTTTAAAGAAAAACTCTACAAGTTATTTTCTAACTTTTCTCTTCATAAAATACTTGAATGTGACATTAAAAACAGGAAGTTCTTCATTTAAACATTCAAAATAAAAGCCCTCTGCTGCTGCGTTTACATGTCGACTGAAACTCCTCAAACGGAGTTTTAACACGTCGAAGGCACTTCAGTGACTTCAGAGGAGCCTTTTGATTTACTTACTATATTAATATCATTAAACATATTAATAACTGACAATGTGTTTCACCTGTGGACTCACAGGTAAACTGACTCAGTCACAGGAAGTTGTAGGCCGATAATAGCGCTCGCTAAACAGGTGGGTTTTTTTCAAACATTGAATTTTTCTGTGTTGGTCCCTGGAGCTTTTAATGTGAAAAACTCAGGAGTCATGTGACACGCAGGTGACAGGTGACACACGTATGAAAGGTATGTGACATGAAAGTGAAGGTCAGCTGATCTCCAGCAGCCAATCAGCTGACACGACAGACTTTAAAGACACAAACAAGAATTTAAATATTTGTAAAGCAGCAGGCGTCACATGATCAAAAACACGCTTAAAGGAGCAGTTCAACACTTCCTGTTTGAGCCTCTTTAGTTTAGATTCTAACTGATGTGGAAATTAAGGGGAAAGTCTTTTCAAATTCGACCTAACTGGTTAATTTAGGGGCGTCGAACCACATCAAAGGAGGATTAATTCACGCCATTTTATCTCGTTCTTCTCGTCTGAAAACAAGAGAAGTGGTTTTTAACAAATGTCCATCTGTTCCTTGTTTGCTGATTTGCTCATTAAAGGACAAACAGCCATTTTGTCTTTTCCTACATTTCCTGTT
>NC_058047.1:410000-415000 GCF_020085105.1 Siniperca chuatsi | reverse complement strand
GCGCAGTTAAAGGCGTCTGCAGCTGCGTGTGTTAATGATGTCAGAACAGAGACAACCAATCAGCAGAGAGGGGCGGGGCTGAGCTGCTGCTGTGTCAGAGGACTTACAGGTATGGAGCGGCTCAGGTAGCGTCCCGACGGGCCCTTCAGAGCGCTGTAGGGCCCCGGGCCCCTGTACAGGCTGAAGTCCGGAGGCCCCGGCCTGCCGCTGTGGACGAAGCCGGAGCTTTCCCCTGCGGGGGGCGCCGCAGGGCCCCGTACAGACCGCTGTTGTTGTTGACCTCCTGCTGCACGCTGCGAGGGCCGTTACCATAACGACACAGAGGGGCGGGGCCAGAGAGGAGGGGAGGGGCTGAGAGACACAGAGGAGGAGGAGGGGGGAGGAAGAGAGGAGTACGGAGTGTTTTTGTCCTCCTCCACATCTGCAGCGTAAAGATCACAGAGAGAGCTGGCCAACCGAGAGCTGGGGGCAGGAGGGGAGAGGGAGGAGGGGGCAGGAGAGACGGGGGGAGGAGGGGGCAGGGGGCAGGAGAGCGACATGTGAGCACATTTGAGTCTGGATTTTTATTTTTATTTTTTTTACGCTGGTTTAAAATTCATCTGGACCTGTTGTCATAGCAACAAGTCCTTAAACCCAAACCTGCAGAAGTGCACTTAGGTGGATCAGGACCACCTAAGTGAGGTTTTACTGGGAACCGCAAACAGGAAGTGATGTTCAGATACAAATGGCTTCCTTAGAAAATAACAGACAGTTGATGTAATTGCGGTTTCACGCGTCTGACTGAGAAATCATCAGCATCTGTTAAATCACGATGAAGAGTTACCTGATCAATCTAAATACAAGTTTGAGTTTTTGTCTTTTTGACAAACATTTAATTTGAGATTAAAATGGGAATCTGTCACTTGAACATAAAAACGTATTAAATGATTAACGGCAGAACTCGCTTTGCTGAACAATGTTGATGCGATTAAATCTGCTTTTAAAGACGTTTTAGTAAAGTTTCATTTTCACAGCAGGGTTGTGATTATCAGGAGGGCCGGCGTGGAGCGTTTAGCGGCCTCTAGTGGTGAAACTGCCGTTTGCAGCCATGTGAACACCGCTCGCCTCGCCCTCCCCTTCCAGGCGTGGAGGAGGAACTGCGGTGAAGCGAAACTCAAGAAAAACGCTAAATGCCCTCTCTAGAGCCGGTGTTTGGTTTGTCCGTTCTGGGCTCCTGTAGAAACATGGCGGCGCAACATGGCGGCCTCCGTAGAAGGGGACCCGCTCCCTCTGCAGATATAAAGGCTGATTCTAAGGTGACGAAAACGCGGCTCTTACTTTCAGGCGATTAAACACTGATGAATATTATATTTCTGCCGGCAGCTGCTCCTGAATGTTAAACACACAGCATCAGCGGTGAGCTTATTAATATTGATCTCTAATGTTTGACAGAGATCAATCAGCGGAGACAATAACGGCAATAACAACGCAGGAACTCAGAACATGAGACTTGTGTCCATGAATCTGTTGCCCCAGTGCATGCTGGGAGGCTTGCCAACACACCTGCCTCATGTACCTGCAGTCACATGATCAGCACTCAGCCAATCATAGCGCTGATCATGGTTTCTACTCATTTTGCCTTCATTTCACAATAAGAGCGCATTATTATTCAAGATAACTTTATTAACAAATCAAACCTCAAAGAACCGGATTATCTGTATGAGAATAAACAGGATTATTGATAACAGCATGTCAGCCTGGATTAATGACGTCACGTTTGAAGAACAGGGTCCTGATCTAAAGGTGAGTCAACCATGTGACCTGCAGTGAGGTCACCAGACAGAGCAACACCATTACATCACTAATTCAATCGTAGAAAAGGTTTCAGTCGTAGTCGCCTGGACGCTGTTTTCAGAATCAAGACGTTTCGGCTCCCATCAGGAAGTCATTCTCAATTGTGAAAAAATTGGACGGGAACTGGAAATTTAAACTACTCTGTGTTACATAAGCCCCGCCCTCAGGAGGGAGTCTACCTGAGTATCTGTAAATAGCTAGTTTCACCTGAAACTGACCTAATAGTTTCAAGATGGCCCAGTAATCAATAATCAGGCCTATTGTTCTCTGGCTGCATCTACTTCATCACTGTCCAGATTAAATCTCAGACCACCATTTCTGTTCAAAGAGGGGTTCTCTTTCTTCACAGGAAGCCATTTTTGTGAAGAAAGAGAACCCCTCTTTGAACAGAAATGGTGGTCTGAGATTCAATCTGCCCAAAGTCTATCAGAGTGTATTAACACCGTGGTCACGCCAATCACATGCTAATCAGGTACTTAACAGTGATGAGGGAGGTGCAGCCAGAAAACAACAGGCCTGATTACTGATTACTGGGCCATCATGGAAACTATTAGGTCAGTTTCAGGTGAAACTAGCTAATCAACAGATACTCAGGTAGACTCCTTCCTGAGGGCGGGGCTTATGTAACTCAGAGTAGTTTAAATTTCCAGTTCCCGTCCAATTTTTTCACAATTGAGAATGACTTCCTGATGGGAGCCGAAACGTCTTGATTCTGAAAACAGCGTCCAGGCGACTACGACTGAAACCTTTTCTACGATAGAACACTCCTGGACGAATGAGGGACTACACCGTCTTAACATGTACTACTGTCTCTTTAATGGTACTAACAGATACTACTGACTGTGTATTAGTACAAACAGCTACTGTTAGTACTAATACACCTCGATCTGTAGCTCTGAGTACTAAAACACAGCTAACAGGTACTACAGGCGGTGTATTAGTACTGTTAGGTGCTACAGAGGAGGTGGTGATGAAGAGGAGGGTGAGTCAGACAGGAAGTGGGCGAGTCAGACAGGAAGTGGGAGAGTCAGACAGAAGAGGGGGCAGACAGGAAGTGGGCGGTAACACTGACCTCCTGATGTTGGACGCTGTTGGCAACGGACTTCTTCCGATCCTCTTGGCTGCAGCAGAAGCAGAGGATGCTGGGAACTTGGAGGACTTGAGGGGGGAGGAGGGGCCCTGACCGACACCCATCGACAATCTGAACAGTGACACAAATTATATCAATACATGTATTGATTACAGTGATTTAGTGTCAAAAGTGAAAAACAACTAATTTATCATCAAGTTCAGTTGCATGTTTAAGGCTAGCGATTATTTTTATTATTAATTTATCTGCCAATTATTTTCTTGATTAATTGTTTTGTCAATAAAATGTTCGAAAATAGTAAAAAAAACAAACTTTATTGTCACACAAGACAAAGGAAAGCAGAAAACCTTCACATGTGAGGAGATGAATTAGGGAATATTTGGCATTTTTGCTGATTATCAACTATTTTTCGGGCGATCGACTAATCCATTAATCGATACTTTGTTTCAGTCCTACATCTTTTATTATTCAATTAAATTTTATTTATATACTGTAGCACCAGCTCATAACAGAAGTTATCTCGGGGCACACAGAGCAGGTGTAGGCCGAAATATCATTATTCTGTGACGTTACTGTCTTTCATCTCAGAATCAGAAACACTTTATTGATCCTGAAGGGAAACTCTTTGTTACAGCAGCTCGCCTTTACGTCAGTGCACACAGGAGGAAGTACTAGAAAACAATATAATACACTATAAAAACTATAAAACAGGTCAGACAATAAATTAAGTATCAGGTGGGTATAAAGTATAAGATAAACTAAGTGGGTTTACCGGTTGATGATGATAATACAGTATAATAATACACTGTAATAATATAAGTAATAAGCAGAGGTGCATGTACTGTCGAGTTCAGTGCAGCTTATTGAGATTATTAAGATGTTGCACAGCAGTAATGGAGGTAAATAATATCAATGTCAATAAATAGCTAACTAATATTGCACAGCAGTATTAAACACAGAATATTGCACAGTTATTCAAGTATGGCAGAGATGTTAATGATCAATGTCCAGTTTAGTGCCTTCGGGTCATACAGACTGACACTTAGAGGGAGGAGTTAAAGAGTCTGATGGCCACAGGCAGGAATGACTTCCTGTGGCGCTCTGTGGTGCATTGTGGGGGGATGAGTCTTCCGCTGAAGGTGAACGCTGCTGCATTAACGCTGGGAAATATCACAGCGACGTGTCCTGAGAGGAAGACGTTCGTTAAGTCTTCGCCATGATCGTTCACACGTGCAGATGCAGTCCGTCTCTGGCCTCTCACGCCGCTGTGTGTTGAACATGTGACTTACGCGCTCTGCTCTGACTGGACAGTTGTTTTCTGATGCAGCCGCCGTGCTACTCGTTTCCCGAGTACAGAGCAGCAACGACCCCTGAGCTGTGGTCCTGCATCTGGACCGAAGTGGTCCTCAGTGCTCCGGTGGAGCCGACGGTAAGCTCGGTTTCTGCGCGCATTAAAACGGCCGTGATTGGCTCTCACATCGCGTCGAGTTGAGCTTTTCTTATCTTTCCCCCACACCGCCGCCGGACGGCTTTCAAATCAGCGGCAGCTCCCATTCGAGTTCGAGTCCGTCTGAGCGAACGTCCCATTAGGGGAACACACGCGGTCGCACTCGGCAAATCAAACGATCGAATTTATTCACAAGAAGCACGACACAGTCGGTCAGTGCGTGAAATGATCAAACGGCGGTCAGCGGTCAGGTGTAACACGAAGACAGAGAAACTCAACCAAACAGCAGACAGAGACGAAGTCTGGGGACAGGTAGGTTGTGTTGCGTGGGTTCAGAGGTCAGCTGTACCTGAGCGGCTGAGAGGCGGATCTGCTGTGCGTCTTCATCTCCTCCACTCTGAAAGACAACAGCCGGTTTAAACCACAACCCAAACTTCAGCTTCATCATTAAACACCAGTCGCCCCCCCCCGGGTTCTGGTCCTGGTACCTGAGAGCTCCGGTGGTGGCGGGGCGGGGGGGACGTCTGCTCTTTAAGGCTCTCAGTTTGTCTCCCTGAGTCAGACCTGGTCCGCTGTCCACCGACTCACTCTGGAGGATAAAACAAACGCACCATGAGACGGACACGTTAC
>NC_058047.1:395000-400000 GCF_020085105.1 Siniperca chuatsi | reverse complement strand
ACGGTGGTCACGTTGTGTTTCCTGAAGTACGGGAAGTACGCCTCGGGGGCGTGGAGGGGGTAACCTGCAGGGGGCGGAGCAACCACAGGTGTTAAACAGCAACCTAACAACACACTTTAGCTTGAACACGCCCCCTCACAAACAACTCTGACTCTCTCCACCCGGTCTGAAGGCAGTCCTCCGTCAGGTGCGGCCGACGGACCGCACACTGAACCCGTCTCTCTGTTCACTCACCGCTCTCTACTTTAGTTTTAGGATGAGGTCCGCTGAAGGCCAGAAACTTCCCCGGCACGATCCAGTTCAGATCTCCGTTCTCCACCCGCTGCAAACAAACAAACACAGGTTCAATTCCCAAAACAGACTGTGGGGTTTACAGCCTGCTTCCTTCTTCTCTGAACATCATGCACAACATGGCAGACAGCGGGGAACACTTCCTGCTGCTCAACAAACACACGCTCTGTCTTTCGTTTGATTTAGAACGAATGATCTAGTATTTTATTTCTTTATCTTCTCTGATGTTGCTGTAAATCGTTTCCTGCTTGTTCTGTTGTCGCCTGATCAAACCTCCTGAAAGGCTCAGGTCACCTGTTGACGAGTCAAAGGGTTTTTCTTCTTCTAACTAAATTATTTATGACTGCAGCTCTGCGGCGTTCAGGAGGAGGACAGACTGGTTTTTACCTCGTAGTGCTCGTACTCGTCCACGTCGAAGGTCTCAAAGTCAAAGAAGCCGTGCTGCAGAGCCTGAAACACACACACACACACACGCACACACACACACACACACACACACTGCAGTAATGAGCATGAAGGGGGTACATACACTTCAGGTGTGTTCAGTGTGAGGAAAACACTCATTCGTTAGAACAGAAGTGTATCTGTTCTGTCTGAAACACCTCATCGGTCCCTGTACCCGCACAGGTGTGTTCACACACCGGCAGGTAGACAGGTGAGTACCACATCTGAACTGACAGCAGAAACACAGTGAGTTAGCGCAGCTGCTAACCTCGGCAAGTGTACGGTCTTCAGTTTGGGCCACAGCGCACGTTCACAGTGGGATCAGCCTGAGGGGGGCGCTACACCAGGTGCTCACCTGCCTGTCTGTCTGCTCACCTGTCTTGTTGTCTCACTTGTTGCTGCTGCATTCAACACACAGTGTTCAGCACTGACCTCACACACACGCACACACAGACACAGAGCTGCTCTCTGATTGGCTGCCTTCAGTCTCCTACAGGACAGCAGCTCCTTGTCCTGCCTCACACACACACACACACACACACACACACACACACACACACACACACACACACACAGACACACAGACACACACACACTCTGTTGTGTAACCTCGAGTGTGAATCGTGTTAATTCTTCTTCTGCGTGCAGATTTAACAACATGGAGGACAGAAGGAAACTGCGGCCATCAGTCGATTTATTGATTAAGTTAGTCTGCAGCTGTTTTCAGAATCGATTAGTTGTTTTAGTCTTTTTTTAAGCAAAAATGGAAGCCAGTTTCACCAGTAGGGTTCAACGTCAAGGTCCGGTCGGGCAAGTAGATTTCTGACCCACTGGCCCGACCGTCAAGTCAATCTTTACCGGCCCCAATACAAACAGTTAATTTATTACAAATAACAACAAACCCTACAGGTAATTTTCATGTTTAATCTTATAAAGGACGCAGTGCGACAGTAATAACACTGCGGCCTCTGATGGTTTGGCCCCGGGGCCCGTTCAGGTCCGGGTTTCAGTACCCGTCCACACTCGCGAGCGCCCGATCGGTTTGTGCTACTCACAACAGAGGAAGCTACTTCCACCATCAGCTCCGGAAAAATACGTTTATTTCCTTTTTACTTTTAGTTGCTGGACTTACTTGCCCGACGTGGCATCTTACTTGCCCGGGGCGATCGGGCAACCCTTACTGTTGAACCCTGACCTGCGTGTCTCTAAACGATTAAAGGATTAATTAAGAAAATAACCGGCAGATTAATTGATATTGAAAAGACAAATATTGTGAAAATAGAAAAGCTTAAATTAAAAGTTCTAACTGAAGCTGCTAAACCTCAAGAGTCCTGTACGTTTCCACTCGATCCTTGAACTTCTGTTGTTGTTGTTATTTATTATTATTATTAGTCAAAGACCCACAGTTCACTGTTTATTTAGCCCCTCCCACTAAGCTCTGAGTGTGACATCATACAGGTCATGTCAGCCAATCAGAGCAGGAATGATTCAGACCCACCTTCCTGATGCCCTGCAGACAGTCCAGCACCGTCAGGTTGTAGGTGCAGTTCCCGAAGGAAGCGTCCCTGCAGACACAAGAAACCAGCAGATCAATACACAGCTCCTGATCAACTGTATTGATCCGCAGCTGAACCGGTCAGACTTTATGACGCTGAACAAACTGTGTGTAACGTCACACTGAGCAGCTGCAGAGACACACACACACACACACACACACACACAGAGACACACACACACAGAGACACACACACACACACACACACACACACACAGAGACACACACACACAGACACACACACGCAGACAGAGAAACACACACACACAGAGAAACACACACACACACAGAGAGACACACACACACACACAGAGAAACACACACAGACAGAGAAACACACACAGACACAGAGACACACACACACACACACACACACACACACACAGAGACACACACACACAGACAGAGAAACACACACACACACACACACACACAGACACACACACACAGACAGAGAAACACACACAGACAGAGAAACACACACACACACACACACACACACGCACAGAGACACACACACACACAGAGACACACACACACAGACAGAGAAACACACACACACACACACACAGACAGAAAACACACACACACACACACACACACAGAGACACACACACACACACACACACACAGAGACACACACACACACAGACACACACACACACACACACAGAAACACACACACACACACAGAGAAACACACACACACACACACACACACACACAGACACACACACACACACACACACACAGACACACACACACACACACACAGACACACACACACACACACACACACACACACACACACACACACACACACACACACACACACACACACACACACACACACACACACACACACACAGACACACACACACACACACACACACACACACACACACACACACACACACACACACAGACACACACACACACACACACACACACACACACACACACACACACACACACACACACACACACACACACAGACACACACACACACACAGAGACACACACACACACACACACACACACACACACACACACACACACACACACAGACACACACACACACACACAGAGACACACACACACACAGAGACACACACACACACACAGACACACACACACACACAGAGACACACACACACACAGAGACACACACACACACAGAGACACACACACACACAGACACACACACACACACAGAGACACACACACACACAGAGACACACACACACACACCTGCAGCTGACAGCACAGCTCTTACTCGTGTCGCCTCCTCAGCTGATCACACTTGAACACACCTGTACCTGACTGCTGTGACTTACACACTTTGTCACAAAAAGAAAAGAAAGAACTCTTCAGCTGCGTCCTGATACACAGACTCATCCAGATCGCTGCAGCAGAACCAGAGAGTCTTACTGCACACGTTCTTCTTCCTCGTCTAAACCTGCCGCCTACATTACCCACAATGCAGCTCTCCCTCTGACAGCTGGCTGTGAGATTGTGGTGTGTTATGCTAGTAGCGGCTAACGTAGCCTGCAGCAGAGACGAGCAGCGAGTTCCAACTCCACGCCTTCAGCTGACGCCGACTCAAGTGACATCACTTGAGGACGTTTGTCAGTCTTCACTCGGCTCCCTCTGAGACACTAAAGGCTTCGTACTACTTTAAAACATCTGCAGTAGTTCGCCCCAACACCTGGAAACACCTGGAAACACCTGTTCAACTTCAAACCTCAAAACAAACAGAAACGTTACCATCCAACTAAACTTTAAACATCCTACAAGAAAAAATATTATTCCTCCTCTCAGACGGTCAGCGAACGCCTCACTGCTGTCTGTCACTCAGTGGGCGTGGCCTCCTCGAGTTTAATCCAACCAGCTCGCAGAGACTCATCATCAGACTCCTCCTCCTCCAACACACACACACTGTTATATAACCAGAGACAACAAGCCCTTTATCCTCCACACACACAACCACACACACAGAGACACACACACACACAAACAACCACACACACACACAAACAACCACACACACACACAAACAACCACACACACACACAAACAACCACACACACAGAGACACAAACAACCACACACACAGAGACACACACACACACAGCTTTAAACTAACTTCGTCTGTTCTCAGCTGCTGCTCAGCTAAACTTGCAGCTTCAGCTGTTACAGGAACAAACAGTCTTCATGAGGTCAGTTTAAAGAGCTAACGGCTAACGGCTAACAGCTAACGGCTAACGAGGAAGCTACAGACGGCATTAACATGTGAACCAACACAGTATTGATCGGCCAGACTCCTTCGTCTTTTTGCTAAAGTCTCAGTACGATGAGACACACACACGTTCTTCGTCTCTGCTGTTAGAACTTCTGCCTCGTCACGTCGTGGAGTTCGGAGTATTTTAAAAGTTTAATTTAGTTAAACAACCGGGGGGATCGGCGTAGTAAACTGTCAGTGTGCATCACAACCACAGCCGACTGAAGGTCCGAGTCGATCTGGATTCTGCTGGTCCGCACAGATCCTGACCTGCAGCATCAGTTTCCTCTGTTCTAACAGGACCGAGTGCTGACTCACCTGAAGGGCAGGTAGGAGGCGTTGGAACCAGAGATCAGAGCTCTATAGGCTTCTTCTGGAGTTTTCTTCAGGTAGATCACCTGAGGCAGACACACAGGTAAATAGTGATTC
>NC_058047.1:375000-387500 GCF_020085105.1 Siniperca chuatsi | reverse complement strand
CACTTCCACGCACCTGCTCGCCCCGCCTCTTCCTGTTTCTCTCTCCCCGTATGTGTCGGCTCTGTCGACTCTCTTCGTCAGCGCTGTGTTTTATAAAGTCGCCCAAAAAACACAGCTCTGTTTCGGACGTTTTCACCCGCTGGATTGTAGCTGGCTGGCTAATGTTAATGAGTGGATGTGTTATTGTGCTAGCTTGCCAAATTACTTCACCAGCTAACGTGACGATGCTAAGTTATGTATTAAGACAAACGGTGTTGATTTCAGCCAAGATTGCTTTCTACTAGCCAAGAGCGATGCAGGGCAGGGGCAGCCAATTAGCTAACTGTAAGCTAAGCTAAGCTAAGCTGGGGTTGGCCGGCTGGCTGTGGCTTGGCTGACGGGCTGATTTGCAAACAGCGAGCTAGTTAGCATCATGCAGCCGATGGTCCAAATAAAATGTAGGAACGTTACTCTAAATGTGATTATAATTTATTATAATTCATAATTCATTCCGTGTTCATTTCAGCGTTCAGTCTCGTGTTATGTCACTTTTGGACTGCAGTTCACTTAGCGGCCGAAGGAGTCATTATTAACAAGGGTTGTCTGAGAGTTACACGAAGAACCTTTAAGTAACTTTTAAAGAAAAATGCCCCAAATGTTCGAAACACACACCCACATATATATATATATATATATATAAAAAGACACTTCATCGTTTCGTTCACCGACTGTTTGAATCTGTTAAACTTACTTTTCGTAGAGGAACTCGTCGTCGGTGCAGAAGTAGTGAGTGTTGGCGGTGCTTTTGGGTTTGCTGCGTAACGTGGCGAAGTACAGGCGCTCTGTCAGAGACACGGAGACAAACAGGTTAAAAAACATAAACCTGAACCCAGATCAGTTCAACTCTCTGCCTCTGAATCCAAAACCAAATGAAACCTGCTGTTAACTGATTCCAGTCGATGTAAGAAGAACTGTTTAAATATCAGATCACTGAAGTACGATAAATACTTAGTGACACACGTGAAGTTTGTTTACTCTGAACTTTATTACTGATCGTCAGCTGTTCACGACCTTTTCAACCTTAAAAACAAGAAACGCGCCGTTTGAGTTCATTTGAGTCATTTTGGACGTTTGAAGAAGTGAAACTATCAAGGAAACTGAAAGAAGTCCTGATCTCGTTAAGTCTCGACCGTCAAACTGCGTTTCGAGAGAACAGCCGGCGAAGACGCCAACCGGAGGTTTCAAAGACGACTGGCGGTCTTTACTGGACAGCTGCAGGCGAGACAGGACCGAACTCGCTGCTCAAGACTGCAGTTAATTCATTTACTGTAATCCAGTGTCCCACATCAGCTGAAAACCAGCAGTAAGGGGACCAGTAACCGGGACCAGTCAACGGGACGAGTAACCAGTGAACGGGACCAGTAAAGGGACCAGTAACCGGGACCAGTAACTGGGACCAGTAACCAGGACCAGTAACCGGGACCAGTAACCAGTAAAGGGGACTAGTAACCGGGACCAGTAACCAGTAAAGGGGACCAGTAAAGGGAACAGTAACCGGGACCAGTAACCAGTAAAGGGGACCAGTAAAGGGACCAGTAACCAGTAAAGGGGACCAGTAACCGGGACCAGTAACCAGTAAAGGGACCAGTAACCGGGAACAGTAACCGGGACCAGTAACCAGTAAAGGGGACTAGTAACCGGGACCAGTAACCAGTAAAGGGACCAGTAACTAGTAAACAGGACCAGTAAAGGGGTCCAGTAACCGGGACCAGTAAAGGAGACCAGTAAAGGGGACCAGTAAAGGAGACCAGTAACCAGTAAAGGGGACCAGTAAAGGGGTCCAGTAACCGGGACCAGTAACCAGTAACCGGGACCAGTAACCAGTAAAGGGGACCAGTAAAGGGGACCAGTAAAGGGGTCCAGTAACCAGTAAAGGGGACCAGTAACCGGGACCAGTAACCAGTAAAGGGGACCAGTAAAGGGACCAGTAACCAGTAAAGGGGTCCAGTAACGGGGACCAGTAACCAGTAAAGGGGACCAGTAACCGGGACCAGTAACCAGTAAAGGGACCAGTAACCAGTAAAGGGGACCAGTAAAGGGACCAGTAAAGGGGTCCAGTAACCGGGACCAGTAACCAGTAAAGTAACCAGTAAAGGGGACCAGTAAAGGGGACCAGTAAAGGGGTCCAGTAACCAGTAAAGGGGACCAGTAACCGGGACCAGTAACCAGTAAAGGGGACCAGTAACCGGGACCAGTAACCAGTAAAGGGGTCCAGTAACCGGGACCAGTAACCAGTAAAGGGGACCAGTAACCAGTAAAGGGGTCCAGTAACCGGGACCAGTAACCAGTAAAGGGGACCAGTAACCGGGACCAGTAACCAGTAAAGGGGTCCAGTAACCAGTAAAGGGACCAGTAACCAGTAAAGGGACCAGTAACCAGTAAAGGGACCAGTAAAGGGACCAGTAACCAGTAAAGGGGACCAGTAAAGGGACCAGTAAAGGGACCAGTAACCAGTAAAGGGACCAGTAAAGGGACCAGTAACCAGTAAAGGGACCAGTAACCAGTAAAGGGACCAGTAACCGGGACCAGTAACCAGTAAAGGGGTCCAGTAACCAGTAAAGGGACCAGTAAAGGGACCAGTAACCAGTAAAGGGACCAGTAAAGGGACCAGTAACCAGTAAAGGGGACCAGTAAAGGGACCAGTAAAGGGACCAGTAACCAGTAAAGGGACCAGTAAAGGGACCAGTAACCAGTAAAGGGACCAGTAACCAGTAAAGGGACCAGTAAAGGGACCAGTAACCAGTAAAGGGGACCAGTAAAGGGACCAGTAACCAGTAAAGAGACCAGTAAAGGGACCAGTAACCAGTAAAGGGACCAGTAACCAGTAAAGGGGACCAGTAAAGGGACCAGTAAAGGGGACCAGTAACCAGTGAAGGGGTCCAGTAACTAGTAAACGGGACCAGTCAAGGGGACCAGTAAAGGGGTCCAGTAACCAGTAAAGGGGACCAGTAAAGGGACCAGTAACCAGTAAAGGGACCAGTAAAGGGACCAGTAACCAGTAAAGGGACCAGTAAAGGGACCAGTAACCAGTAAAGGGGACCAGTAAAGGGACCAGTAAAGGGACCAGTAACCAGTAAAGGGACCAGTAAAGTAAAGGGACCAGTAAAGGGGTCCAGTAACCAGTAAAGGGGACCAGTAAAGGGGACCAGTAAAGGGACCAGTAACCAGTAAAGGGACCAGTAAAGGGACCAGTCAAGGGGACCAGTAAAGGGGTCCAGTAACCAGTAAAGGGGACCATCAGTCCAGATGTTGTTATTTACTCAGGGAGCAAAACAACAACAACATGCAGAGAATAATGAACTGTCTCTGTTTACAGTCAGTAACCACGGTGATCCGGTTCAGTCAGAACCACCTGATCTCTAAGGATTACCTGCCGGTCAGCTGATCAGACAGACAGGTGTTCAGGTGAACTCTGTGAGCGATCACGTGTTCCTTAAAACAGTTCGCTGCCGCTCAGACAGACTGAAACCGGACCACAGTCTGACTCTGACTGACGGAGCTTCACATTATATTTCCACACTGGGAGGACTGGGAGGACTGGGAGGGTTTTCCACCGGAAACCCGTGAAGAAGAGTTAACGTCCAGTAAGAAAAACCTGTTTCACTGTTCAGAAAGTCTTCCTAACCTGTCCTTTCATTCATTTATTAACTTTATTAAAAGGTTCATTCATCAGTTTGTTATTAATTAAAATATATTTACCTTGAATCAATTATTACTTTACATTAAACACTTTTTACCTGTGATGAACTCTTTCAAATGCAGCTTTTATACTCTACATATATTCTTAGTTTTTATAATAAAGTCTTCACACTTTAACTCTGTTTTTCAGTTCCCTCTGATGAGCTCTTTAACTCTTTAGTTGCATTAAACTCGGTATTTGTACCTTTAATAAACTGCGCGGCTCCCAGCAGCTCGGAGTCCTCTGCCATCCTGAACAGGGCAGACAGGACCGGGGAGTGCTGCACTCCCTCCACCGTCATGGATCCGTCTAGTTCCTGGCCTCTGTCACCGCCGCCAGCGAGCTCCAGAAACTTTTTAAACTGCTAACAGCTCGGTTAGCCGTTAGCAGGCTAGCAGCAGTGCTAGCAGGCTGGTGAACGGATACTGTTAAATAATTTAAAAACCTTCTCCTCAGTTTCCCATCAGTCTCTGCGGCTGATATTCGCTCACGGCGGAATCTTTTCTACCGTTTCCGTTGTTCGGTTTCCCGTTTTTCACCTGTAAACATTCCCGGGTTAGCATGTTAGCATGCTAGCAAGGCGACTTCTTGACGACGCTCAGAGAGTCTGAAACTCTGATTGACCAAATCCCTCCTTAAGACACGTTACCGTAGCAACGGCAGCCGCTCATAGCAACCGCAGCCAATCACCAAACAGAACAGGCTGTGCTGCCTTCAGGGTCCGCTGGGAAACACAAACAATGAGGCTTTCAAGTACCGAGAGCAACAAAACTCGTTTCTGACTGAGGTGGAAAGAAAACGGGTACTTTTATTAAACGTCTACACCAAAGCGCATGTTGTACACCACAGACTTAAGTTCAAGGTGATTCTGTGAATTTTCTTGTCTTTTTCCCATTTAATGTACACAGATATACACAAGTGGATGTGTTTGGAAGTTTAAAATGTCTCCTTGTTTACATATATCATAGTCCTGCAAAAATGTAGTTTTAATCTTGTGCGAGCAAAATACGTGTTTGTGTTGTTTCTTAGTTGTTATTTATTATATTTTGCATAAAAGATTTTAAAAAATGATCTTTGTGGCTTCATACAATATAATTAGATCGTTTTACTGGATGAATATTTTTCAAATAAAGATTCAAGATTGAACACTTTATTGCCATTTCAACACAGTCGATAGGGATTTGGTTTGGTGAGCTCACACAAAACAAAACAATAACCAGAGGACACAGCAGCTCACATACAGCGACCACCTTAGGACATAAGAGTAAATCAGTAACACTAATAAATAATTAAAACAAGCATTCCCATGGGGATGCTATCAGTACCACAACCAGCTATGATGTATATCATTGTTTACGCACCCTTACAGTGTCTTACTGACTATAATAGCAGCACATTAATGGTTTAAGATCTAAGGGCGCGGACGGCCTCTGGGTCAGTACTGTTGCAGAACCTGGCTGTCCTGGTTCTGACTTTTCATAACTGCATGTGATCTACGGGACGTCCCTCTTTTTATTTAAGTTTCCTTCAGAGGCTCAAATTCACATCAAAGATTAATAGAAAAACTAAAGAACTATATTGATGTCAAATTTTCTTTTTGTGTCAGCTGTCTCTTGAATATCGTATTATCATCCAACATGAGGCGAGCTCATAAGATTTGATTCAATCAGTGAGACAGAAAAGAAGAACAGCAGGAACTATGGAGCCATTATTGATGCAGAACTATTTACAAATGTAGCAGCCTGTGGCAGCCTGTGGCAGCCTGTGGCAGCTAGTAGCAGCCTGTGGGAGCCTGTGGCAGCTAGTAGCAGCCTGTGGGAGCCTGTGGGAGCCTGTGGCAGCTAGTAGCAGCCTGTGGGAGCCTGTGGGAGCCTGTGGCAGCTAGTAGCAGCCTGTGGGAGCCTGTGGCAGCTAGTAGCAGCCTGTGGGAGCCGGTGGCAGCCTGTGGCAGCCTGTGGGAGCCTGTGGCAGCTAGTAGCAGCCTGTGGGAGCCGGTGGCAGCCTGTGGCAGCCTGTGGCAGCCGGTGGGAGCCGGTGGCAGCCTATGGCAGCCGGTGGGAGCCTGTGGCAGCTAGTAGCAGCCTGTGGGAGCCTGTGGCAGCTAGTAGCAGCCTGTGGGAGCCGGTGGCAGCCTGTGGCAGCCTGTGGCAGCCGGTGGGAGCCTGTGGCAGCTAGTAGCAGCCTGTGGCAGCTAGTAGCAGCCTGTGGGAGCCTGTGGCAGCTAGTAGCAGCCTGTGGCAGCTAGTAGCAGCCTGTGGGAGCCTGTGGCAGCTAGTAGCAGCCTGTGGGAGCCGGTGGCAGCCTGTGGCAGCCTGTGGCAGCCGGTGGGAGCCTGTGGCAGCTAGTAGCAGCCTGTGGCAGCTAGTAGCAGCCTGTGGGAGCCGGTGGCAGCCTGTGGCAGCCTGTGGCAGCCTGTGGCAGCCGGTGGGAGCCTGTGGCAGCTAGTAGCAGCCTGTGGGAGCCTGTGGCAGCTAGTAGCAGCCTGTGGCAGCCTGTGGGAGCCTGTGGCAGCCTGTGGGAGCCTGTGGGAGCCTGTGGCAGCTAGTAGCAGCCTGTGGGAGCCGGTGGCAGCCTGTGGCAGCCTGTGGCAGCTAGTAGCAGCCTGTGGCAGCCTGTGGCAGCCTGTGGCAGCCTGTGGCAGCCTGTGGCAGCTAGTAGCAGCCTGTGGGAGCCGGTGGCAGCCTGTGGCAGCCTGTGGCAGCTAGTAGCAGCCTGTGGGAGCCGGTGGCAGCCTGTGGCAGCTAGTAGCAGCCTGTGGCAGCCTGTGGCAGCCTGTGGCAGCCTGTGGCAGCTAGTAGCAGCCTGTGGCAGCCTGTGGCAGCTAGTAGCAGCCTGTGGCAGCTAGTAGCAGCCCGTGGGAGCCTGTGGCAGCTAGTAGCAGCCTGTGGCAGCCGGTGGGAGCCTGTGGCAGCTAGTAGCAGCCTGTGGCAGCCTGTGGCAGCTCATGAAGCTTCTGGTGTGAGTGAACAGTAAGGCTGTATTCAGACCAAATCAGGCATTGCAGCGATTAGTGCGGCGGTGTGGCCGGGTTTATTTGTGCTTTAGAACTTGACCGCTGTGAAACATTCAGAAAATAACATTTTATTTCTCTGATTCACCGGCTTTCTCGCTACCACCGCTCCCTCTCTGGCATTTTCGGCGCAATGCCTGATTTGGTCCTGAACCTCGACTGCAGGCTGAAGACCCTCTGACACTAAAGGCTCAGTCTGAATATTATAAATATAACTGATCAGTTTGGTGAAGTAAGTCGACCTGTTCTCAGGTCAGTTTCTCTTGTTCAGGAGTTTTCTTCTAATAAGAGTCAGTGTGATTAAACAAGACAAACAGGACACCTGTTCAAAATGGGACGATTCGCTGGACTTTTAGTTAGTCTCGACCTCGTCCTACCTGAGCTGAACCAACCACATGACATCAACTCTGGAAACAGGTGAAATAATCGCACCTGACTGGCTGGTTTTAAGACTTGACTCAGTATCAGACTGCAGGTTCAAATGGAGGTTTAAAACCTGGATTAGTCCTTTAATGTCTGCTGACCCTCTGTTTATGTCACAGTGATGATGTCAGAATCTCACCTGCGATCAGAGAGATCCACACACGGTTTGGTCCCGGTCCAGGTCCCGGTCCAGGTCCCGGTCCAGGTCCCGGTCCCAGTCCAGGTCCTGATCCTTGTCCTGGTGCTGGTTGGAGGATCCGGGGGCCGTCCTGGTGTGTCCTCCAGACCCCGGTGTCCACCATACTGCAGGGCGGCGAGCAGACTGCGAGGAAGCTGGCGGGCTGAGCTGAGCAGGTGTCAGGTGACCCGGATCAGGTTACTCCTGGTTCCAGAGGGGACAGAGGTGTGAGTTTACAGCCTCCTCAGGTTTCAACACACTTTCAGGTCTGAGCTGGACTTCCTGCTGTACACAATGCACATCAGCTCACCTACTGCAGGTGAGTTAAAGAGGTTAGAGGGACAATTAACACGACACCACGCTGATGACATCACGGAAATAAGATGGGGACCACGGGAAGTCCAGGTCCACCGGGTAAAGTCCAGAACAGGTCACCTGTCTTCAGCCTGTAGAGACAGAGACAGGGGCACATGTCCTGTCTCACTGCAGCCTGTTAGACTAACAAACCAAAACAAACTACAATACCCAGAATTCAACAGAAACGTCAGTATTTACTCCAGAAAAACTGTTGGAAACTGGAAACTTCGAGAAAGGTGAAAATAAAAATACTCTCAGTAAATCAAAAACATGACAAAGTATAATAATCTCATATTATAAAAAGTCATAATCCAGTTCATTATCAAGAACATTAACGGGACGTTTGTTTACATTAGTTCTTATTATGTGAATGAAAAATAGAGTTCAAACTGCCTGAGCTTTCAGACACTAAAGACTCAAGGCCCCCTGCAGTACGGGGAACCCCAGACTTCTTAACCTGAACTGCGTCCATCTGTCTGAATGAATCTCAGGTGTTCGCAGCTCCTCCATGTCCTCTGCTGATTGGCTGAAGTGCTGCTAGCGCCCTCTAGAGGCGGCAGAGTTCATCACAGCCACAACATGAACCAAAAACAGCCTGAAGTGATCAGTAGTTCCTGAACTTTCTGGCAGATGAAGCTCATCAGAGACTGAATGTGTCGGAGTCGTGATCGTTTTATCGGAAGAACTAGAGGCCTGACAAAGTCAAACTATTCAGTATTTCATCTCATGTCAGAGAACACGATTTCATCCCGAGAGCCTCAGGTTGGGAACCCCGGATTTAGACGACGTTCACGCTGAGACGGCTTACTTTGAACCCGGACCCGAGAAGAACTCCTCGTTCACAGCAGCCAGATGTTGGTTAGTTTTGTTGTTCAGCGTTGCTGAGGCGGGTGGAGTCATGTGAAAGGTGACGTCAGTGTATACACATCATCCAGTAAATCTTTTTCTTTGTCAACAGAAGTGGACAAAACCATCTCAACTCGAGGTCTTCTTACTCGCTTGTTTCGGCGCTTTCAACCGTATAATACAAAACCACAGTCTTCATCAGTGGACCCAGTTGAACTTTAAATGTTTAAACTTTCATAGATTCTGAGCACTTTCAGGATTTTCTCTTCTGTGTTGGTACAAATGCTGAAAGCTCCACGAGAAGAGAGTAAGTGGACCTTTAGTGGAGATTGTTTGGTCAACTGTTTAAAAGGTAAAGAATGATTTTTGATGTCGACTTGGATGAGTCCTAAAGGTGCTCAGAACGTCGACAGTTTCAAGACAACCGAGCAGACTTCATGCTGATGAAGACCATGTGATGTGGTCAAAAGCTTCAGAACAAGCGAGTAAGTAGACCTTGTTCTGTCAGCCATTTTGGTTTTCATCTGGACCATGTGAAAAAAAGGGGACTTCATTTCTGACTTTAAAGGGTCAAAGTTCAGTGATGATGTCACAGTGATGTCATCAGGCTACAGGTGCGTCAGTCTGTGCAACAAAGTGGAGGTGTGGAGTTGAAAGACGAGGCCGTTTACCAGGCGGGCAGACTAATGAAAGATGCAGGTGCATCATGGGAAATGTAGGATCCAGCTGCTGCTGTACGAGGAGACTCACCGAAACACTGATTACAAACAGACAGCTGACAGTGAATGTTGGAAACAGTTTTATTTATTACAGTTATAAGGAAACACCCTGAGAGACAGAAGCTAAGAGGGTCGGCCATGACGGGAGCAGCTACCGAGTCCAGGAGAGAGAGAGAGTGTGGGTGTGTGCGTGTGCGTCGTCAGAGTGTGTGCGTGTGCGTCGTCAGAGTGTGCGTCGTCAGAGTGTGTGTGTGTGCGTATATGTGTCGTCAGAGTGTGTGTGTGCGTCGTCAGAGTGTGTGTGTGTGTGTGTGTGTCGTCAGAGTGTGTGTGTGTGTATATGTGTCGTCAGAGTGTGTGTGTGTGTCGTCAGAGTGTGTGTGTGTGTCGTCAGAGTGTGTGTGTGTGTATATGTGTCGTCAGAGTGTGTGTGTGTGTGTCGCCAGAGTGTGTGTGTGTGTCGTCAGAGTGTGTGTGTGTGTCGTCAGAGTGTGTGTGTGTGTCGTCAGAGTGTGTGTGTGTCGTCAGAGTGTGTGTGTGTGTGTGTGTCGTCAGTGTGTGTGTGTGTCGTCAGAGTGTGTGTGTGCGTATGTGTCGTCAGAGTGTGTGTGTGTCGTCAGAGTGTGTGTGTGTCGTCAGAGTGTGTGTGTGCGTATGTGTCGTCAGTGTGTGTGTGCGTCGTCAGAGTGTGTATGTGTCGTCAGAGTCTGTGTCGTCAGAGTGTGTGTGTGTGTATGTGTGCGTCGTCAGAGTCTGTGTGTGCGTCGTCAGAGTGTGTATGTGTCGTCAGAGTGTGTGTGTGTGCGTATGTGTCGTCAGAGTGTGTATGTGTCGTCAGAGTCTGTGTGCGTATGTGTCGTCAGAGTCTGTGTGTGCGTCGTCAGAGTGTGTATGTGTCGTCAGAGTGTGTGTGCGTCGTCAGAGTGTGTGTGTGTCGTCAGAGTGTGTGTGCGTCGTCAGAGTGTGTATGTGTCGTCAGAGTGTGTGTGCGTATGTGTCGTCAGTGTGTGTGTGCGGCTACAGGTTGGGGTTAGTGGCTCCTGATCCTTCACACTCGATGATGAAGGTGACGTTGCTGCTCAGCTCGTCTTCAGACTTCGTTATTGTGAACTTTGCCTGAAAAAAGAAAAACAAACATTAAAACTAAGAAGTTGTTGCACACGAACAATACTCGCGTGTGTGCGAGTGTGTCTGACCTGAGTCAGCTGCTCTGCGATGTGAATGGCCGTCTGCGTGTGCAGCGTTACGGCGCCAACTCGAATCCGAGACGTTCCCTTCGCCAACGCCATGAAGATGATGAGCTGAGGAAGAGGAGGTCAGGGCACACAGATCAGACGCACCGCTGTTTATTTCCAACACGTAACTTTCATTGAAGTGAATGGACGCCATCTTTGAGTCCAGTATTCACTTCCTATAACGCCGCCCACCCACGAGTCAGAGTGATGTCAGCAGGTGTGTGCCTTACCTGGTCCTGCAGGAACTCGTCCACACAGCCGTTGTGTCTGATGTTTCTCAGCAACATCTCAGCAGCTTCAATTCCAATTTTATCTGCATACACACCTGAAACACACACACACGTTTATCAATGTGTGTGAGAGCTGCACTCTGATTGGCTGTCTGCGCTGTCGGTCACCACAGTTTGATCACACCTGACTAAGAGTGGAGGGAGTCTGTCTCGGGGGAGAGTGTCTCGGGGGAAGAGTGTCTCAAGGAGTGTGTCTCGGGGGGAGAGTGTCTCAAGGAGTGTGTCTCGGGGGAGAGTGTCTCGGGTGTGTCTCGGGGGAGAGTGTGTCTCGGGGGAGAGTGTCTCAAGGAGAGTGTCTCGGGGGAGAGTGTCTCGGGGGAGAGTGTCTCAAGGAGTGTGTCTCGGGGAGAGTGTCTCGGGTGTGTCTCGGGGAGAGTGTCTCGGGGAGAGTGTCTCGGGGAGAGTGTGTCGGGGGGGAGTGTGTCTCGGGGAGAGTGTCTCGGGAGAGTGTCTCAGGTGTGTCTCGGGGGAGAGTGTCTCGGGGGAGAGTGTCTCGGGGGAGAGTGTCTCGGGGAGAGTGTCTCAGGTGTGTCTCGGGGGAGAGTGTCTCAGGTGTGTCTCGGGGGAGAGTGTCTCGGGGGAGAGTGTCTCAGGTGTGTCTCGGGGGAGAGTGTCTCGGGGGAGAGTGTCTCAGGTGTGTCTCAGGTGTGTCTCGGGGGAGAGTGTCTCGGGGGAGAGTGTGTCTCGGGGGAGAGTGTCTCAGGTGCTGCTGCAGGAGACGTCCTCACCTTTCTTCCCCAGAGCCGAACCTGCAAACACACAACCTGTCGATGACTCAGCGATGATTCTGAAACACAGAGAGGAGACGGACCAATCAGAGAGCTGCAGTCGAGGTCACACCTGTCTCATTCCCAACAGGTGTAACGGTGATGCTGCGTTCAAGTCGTGTGGGACAAAGTAACTTCTCATCAGTTTAAACATCAAGTTACTGTTTCACACATTTACAGCATCTGTCAGCTGTCACTCAGCCTGCGTCATGTTTAAGATCATTTAAAAAACACTATTATTATTATTGTTGTTGCTGTTGTTGTTCTTCCTCCGACCTGCAGCTGTTTCCTGTTTGACAAACTGTCGCAGTGAAGTTTTCCCTCTGAAATCTGAGTGAACTGCAGTATTATAATTGATTTTTCTGTGCTATTTTCTGGCAGGAAGCTTTTATTTCCCATTTTCCTCTTCGACAGTGAACGCAGCAGTGATGTCAGCGGGTGGGCGGGGCTCACATGATGCCGTTGCCGTTGCCGCGGGCCTTTTCTTTCTCCTGCAGCGCCTGGATGTTGATGTAGAGATCTTTGATTTCCTTCCTGATGGTTCGAACAGCAGCGGCCGACATGTCTTTAGCCAGCTGAACACACAAACACACGATCAACACGATCACGATCAATACGACTGATCAGTCACAGCTGTAACTAACATCTGCCTCATCACCCACTTTAACACTGAACACACTTGAAAAAACAAACCAGCCAATCAGAGCCAAGAGAGCCCGTGACACGCCGCGACTCTTCTTCTACAGAAATAAATAAATGTAAAAATATTCGAGTGTTGCAGTTTGTTTGTTTGTTTGTTTGTTTGTTTACGTCTGAGTGACACGCCTCCACAACACGCTCATCATCGTGTGTTTGGACAGTTTCTTTTATTCTTAAACAAAATCTGGTTTTTATCTTCTTTACTTTGTTAATTATTTTACAAACAATCAAAATAAGTTTCCTTCAACTTAAATTCAT
>NC_058047.1:322500-370000 GCF_020085105.1 Siniperca chuatsi | reverse complement strand
GCACAGCGGAGGGCAGAGCGGCGGCAGAGCGTCCGTCTCCGGCGGCACAGCGGAGGGCAGAGCGGCGGCAGAGCGGTGGCAGAGCGGCGGCAGAGCGGCGGCGGAACGGTGGCAGGGCGTCCGTCTCCGGCGGCACAGCGGAGGGCAGAGCGGCGGCAGAGCGGTGGCAGAGCGGCGGCAGAGCGGCGGCGGAACGGTGGCAGGGCGTCCGTCTCCGGCGGCACAGCGGAGGGCAGAGCGGCGGCAGAGCGGTGGCAGAGCGTCCGTCTCTGGCGGCAGAGCGGCAGTAGAGCGGCGGCGGAGCGGCGGGCAGAGGTCGGCTTCGACTCTGTACAAACTGTTAAGGTACTTTTAAATGACAGTTCAGAGTGCAAAAAAGAAAGAAATGTAACAGTGACTGATGAATTCATAAACAAAAGTTAATATTTTTTCATTTTCAATTAATATTTTCTAAAATGTTCATCTTTTATTTTATTTTCAAACCATCTGAAGTAAGTTTTTCATCTGCTTGTATGAACGTAGAGTTCTGTTTCAGCTCTTCCTGCAAACTGTTCTGTGTAACTTGGACAGCAACTTAAATCGAGTGACAGCTCCAGTTCTCTCTTTTTTCATCTGCTTGTATGAACGTAGAGTTCTGTTTCAGCTCTTCCTGCAAACTGTTCTGTGTAACTTGGACAGCAACTTAAATCCGGAGTCACGTTCCTTGTACGTGTTCACATAGTTGGCCAATTAAGTTGATTCTGATTCTGAGATTATTGTCACATAAAAGATTAATAATTGTGGAAATAAATGAGTGAAATCGCAAACAGAAACAAAAAAAGAACAAAACATATATTAGTTATTAGATAAAATAATCTGAATTAAATTAAAGGTAAAAGCTCCTGTTCCACTGCTGTAATGACGTAGTGAATTTTCATGTCAAGACAATAAAAACTGAACTCTAAAATAATGTTTGTATAAAAGTTACAAAAATAAAATAAAGTGAATCAAAGCCTGCTGGATGTGAAGTGCCTGTACTTCCCCCGCTGACCGCTGGGTGGCAGCGTTGCGTCGATCCTGCGTCCTGTCTGCTGCGCGTACAGGAGAACAAGACGCTGAACGGTGATTGGCTGCTGAGAGGGGCGTGCGGCCGTGACGTCTAGCGGCCGCGGCAGCGGCAGCAGAGAGGAAAGATGGCGGCGGTGACCAGAGGCTCCTTCGCTGTGTTCCGGCGGCTGGTGAGAAAAACAAAGTTTGATCCGTCGCAGTTTTACTGTTTCAGCTTTGTGTTGCTGTTGTTTGTTTCTGCTGCTAACGTGGAGCTAACGACACGTGACGTCATCACCCCGTCGCCGGGTCAGCTCGTTAGCTTAGCCTGTTAGCTGCAGTAACTGCTAACGTTTCTGCTATGATAACTCTGGTGCTAATGCTAACATGATGAAAGAAAAACAGACTAACTGGCTGGCAGCCGGTCGGTGTTACCTGTTCACCGGTAAACCAACTGCTAACATGCTAACCGCGGTGTTAGCATGCAGCTTCAGTTAGCATCCTGCAGGTGATCCAGCTTGTGGGTCACAGAGAGCTGAAGGAGTCAGGCTGCTAACAGCTAACAGGCTGCTGATAACTGAGGGCGCAGCAGAGTCCAGCAGAGTCCAGCAGAGACTGACTGACGGGTCCAGATCTCTGTTGAACTGATACAGTTTACAGAAGGTTTATAGCGACAGGGATCCTCTGCCAGCTGTTTTATTGGCGGATTTAGTCACAAATAGACGTTTGCTGGTCACTTCATTCATTCACAGTCTGTCACTTGAGCTTTCTGAGAATGTGTCAGTGTTAATAAAATCACACACACCGTGAGATATGTGACGTTTACAAATATGATGGACAGGTGTCATGGAAGGGAAATTAACATTAAACAATATTGTTTACATTTTAATATTTTCAACAGATGTCAGCAAGAATCTGAAGTACAGAATCTGAATATATATATATATGATATATATAATATATATATATATATATATATATATATATATATATATATATATATATATATATATATGTAACTCTTGTTCTGACTTGAGTTGGTTTTGCTTTGCAACAGTTGAACGTGTTGCTAACTGAGACCCTCACCTGCAGCAGGTGTGTGTTTATCCCTCAGCACCTTTATAGATTATTAATCTCAGTGTATTGATTTCTACCCTTTGACCCCCGCGGGCCTCCGTAGATCAGTGCAGTATTTCGTGGTATCAGTCATTACGTTACTCACATCAAAGCCTTTAGTGTAGATGTATTGATGCAGAACCGACAGGAGGACGTGGTGAGGACACGTCTCTCGGTGTGGACACTTCCTGTCTGTTGCTGACCTGTACAGGTGGTCTTTCACCTGTTGTCTGGTCTCTCTCCGTCAGCTGAGTCAGCAGTACCGCCGCAGATGTTTCCGGCTGCAGAACGTCAGACCTGACAGGACTGTGCAGCCGCTCACCTTCAGGTGTGACAGAAGCCTCCAGATGTTTAGCAGCAGGACGCTGCACACTGCCGTCGGTAAGTCCAGACCAGCAGGAACCAGAACCTCCGTTCTGTCTCTTCTTGAGATTATTTTGTTTCTCAGGCGCTTTAAGGTGTTTTAGAGTTTTACACTGAAGAAGCTCCAGTTTATAATCAGTGAATCGGAGTCAGTATAGTTCAGATCTGGTCGGTCCAGTTTCAGGTCGATCCAGTTTCAGGTTTTCGGGAAGCAGCTGGGTGTCTGAGACTGATGACATCACACAGCAGGAAACACAAACTCGTTATTCACCTGTTTCCATCCTGGACACAGTTATCGTGGCAGCCTGCCAGGTTAAAGTGGGCTTGGTTTTTGGTGGTGGTTCTTCCTGGTTCAGTTGTTGTTTTATGATTCAGCCGTTTGTGATGGTTCATAGTTTCCTGGAGGTTCAGAGAATCCAGATCGACAGGTTTTATCACACATTTCAACACGAAGAGTGGCAGATAAAGTAAAGGTTTAATAATCAGGTCTCTTTATACAGTCAGAGTCCTTCAGTCTTTAGTCCTTCAGTCTTTAGTCCCTCAGTCCCTCAGTCCCACAGTTAGTATCTCAGTCCTTCAGTCCTAAGTCCCTCAGTCTTTAGTCCCTCAGTCCCTCAGTCCTTTAGTCCCTCGGTCCCTCAGTCCCTCAGTCTTTAGTCCCTCAGTCTTTCAGTCCCTCAGTCCCTCAGTCCCTCAGTCCTGCGATCCCTCAGTCCCTCAGTCCCTATGCAGAAAGTCATGAAGATGTCGTTGATGATGTCGTTGATGATGTCGCTGATGATGTCGTTGATGTGTTTTCTCTTGCAGTGAGTCGAGGACCAGTCGTCCAGTTCAAACTGTCCGACATCGGCGAGGGAATCATGGAGGTGACGGTGAAGGAGTGGTACGTACTGGCACCACGTAAAGATTGAGACTATAGTGAGTTGAGGGGCTGCTAGACCGGTACTTACTAATTCACCTTCCCAAATGTCCGTATCGCCATACGCAGGTGCATTTATTTGTACGCCATCAGCGTCACACGCACTTAATGTCAATTAATAACTTGTATGCAAACAAACAAGCGGCTCAAAGGTGCGCTACACCTGCTGGTGTTTACGGCTTCACCTGTCCGTACTTGCAAACAGGGAATTACCACGAGTGAACACGCTACTTTATACACACACGCGTACGAATGAACACAATACGAAAATGGCTCCAACAGAGACCACAGAAAGTACTGAAACTGTCCCCAGTCCCCCCCCCAGTGCTCCCAGTCTGCCCCGTAATGAACAAGCTGCTGTCTCACAGGTACGTGAAGGAGGGCGATAAGGTGTCTCAGTTCGACAGCATCTGCGAGGTTCAGAGCGACAAGGCGTCGGTCACCATCACCAGCCGCTACGACGGAGTCATCAAAAGACTCTACTACGACGTGGACGCCACGGCCTTGGTGGGCAAACCGCTGGTCGACATCGAGACAGAGTCCAGTTCAGGTGAGACACGACACCAACACCTGTTTTAGTCTGGAACCAGGTTTTCAGTGTTTCCTGTTGTTCTAGTTTGATGCAGACTGAAACCTGACTGTTGTTGTTCAGAGGTGATCCAGGAGGAGGACGTGGTGGAGACGCCGGCCATGGCTCGAGAAGAACACACCCACCAGGAGATCAAAGGTCATAAGACCCAGGCCACGCCCGCCGTCAGACGCCTCGCCATGGAGAACAATGTAAGTCTGTCCTCAGTGTCCCCAGTCCACGTCTAGTGTAAGCTGTTACTGGTCTGACTGGTTTGGCTTCTGACCTCTCAGATAAAGCTCAGTGAGGTGGTGGGGACGGGTAGAGACGGGCGGATCCTGAAGGAGGACATCCTGAACTTCCTGGCGAAGCAGACGGGAGCCATCTTACCTCCGACCCTGTTCCAGGAGATCCAGACTCCGCCTCCGGTCCCGCCCCCTACTGCTGCTGCTGCCAAGCCCGCGAGCACTGCGGCAGCCATCAAACCTCCACCCACTACACCCAAACCCGTCTTCACCGGGAAGGACGTCACCGAGCCCCTCAAAGGTCAGAGTCTGTTTTATTAGCAGCATTCAAACATGACGAGAGAGAGTCTGATCAGGACTCAAGTTGAACTGGATTCATGCAACCGGCCTCTGGTCTAAACAGTCCAGGTTCTGTAAACCCTTTAGGTCTATCAGGCTGTGTAGAGTCTCCTGTTGAGGGTCGGTTGGTGGTTCTCCTTGTCTCCAGGTTTCCATAAAGCGATGGTGAAGACCATGACTGCGGCTCTGAAGATTCCTCACTTCGGTTACTGCGACGAAGTCGACCTGAGCCGCCTGGTGTCTCTGAGAGCCGAACTCAAGTCCACCGCTGAAGGCCGAGGGGTCAAACTGAGCTACATGCCCTTCTTCATCAAGGTCCGACTGCAGCAGAGATGATGAAAACGTTCACGTTGATGCTGATTGGTTACATTTTTAGTGCTGACGTTAACGCTGCGCTCTCATTTGTTCAGGCCGCCTCCCTCAGCCTCCTCCACTTTCCAATCCTCAACGCCTCGGTGGACGAAGGCTGCCAGAACATCACGTACAAGGTGAACACGCTTCCTCCTCTTCTTTTTTATTTTAAACTGCCGCTTTGAATGCCAGAAATGTTGTAACGCGTTGTTCAGTCTGTTGTCATCCCCGAGATAAACGCCGCAGATCCGGAATACTTAGCCCCTGTAGCGTTAGCATCCTTGGCTACCAGCTCTGCTGCCGCCTTGGTGTTAATGTGTGAACATGCTGGTTTATAGTTTTAACCATTAGTGAGGCGACGGTTACTTTTCCTGACTCCAGCTGTGTTTTGCGACTGTGTTTTACAGCGAATCACAATCGCTGCTGATTCACCCGATCCAGCTGTTTGAGCTCCTAGTTGTGACTGTTTTATGTTTTTCTTTCTTTGCTGCTGCTGTTGCTGTTGCTGCTGTTGCTGCTGCTGCTGTTGTTGCTGCTGCTGCTGCTGTTGCTGTTCCTGTTCCTGCTGTTGTTGCTGTTGTTGCTGTTGTTGCTGTTGTTGCTGCTGTTGCTGCTGTTGCTGTTCCTGTTCCTGCTGTTGTTGCTGTTACTGCTGCTGTTGTTGCTGCTGCTGCTGCTGTTGCTGTTCCTGTTCCTGCTGTTGTTGCTGTTACTGCTGCTGTTGTTGCTGCTGCTGCTGCTGTTGCTGTTCCTGTTCCTGCTGTTGTTGCTGCTGTTGCTGCTGCTGCTGCTGCTGTTGCTGTTCCTGTTCCTGCTGTTGTTGCTGTTCCTGTTCCTGCTGTTGTTGCTGTTCCTGCTGCTGTTGTTGCTGTTGCTGCTGCTGTTGCTGTTCCTGCTGTTGCTGTTCCTGTTCCTGCTGTTGTTGCTGTTCCTGTTCCTGCTGTTGCTGCTGTTCCTGTTCCTGCTGTTGTTGTTCCTGTTCCTGCTGCTGTTGTTCCTGTTCCTGCTGTTGTTCCTGTTCCTGCTGTTGTTGCTGTTCCTGCTGTTGCTGCTGTTCCTGCTGTTGCTGCTGTTCCTGCTGTTGCTGTTCCTGTTGCTGTTGTTCCTGTTGCTGTTGTTCCTGTTCCTGCTGTTGTTCCTGTTCCTGCTGTTGTTGCTGTTGCTGTTGCTGTTCCTGTTCCTGCTGCTGCTGTTCCTGTTGTTGCTGTTGCTGTTGTTGCTGTTACTGCTGCTGTTGTTGCTGTTGTTGCTGCTGCTGTTGCTGCTGTTCCTGTTCCTGCTGCTGTTCCTGTTCCTGCTGCTGTTGTTCCTGTTGCTGTTCCTGTTCCTGCTGCTGTTGCTGCTGCTGTTTTCCTGTTGTTGCTGTTCCTGTTGTTGCTGTTACTGCTGCTGTTGTTGCTGCTGCTGTTGCTGCTGTTGTTGTTGCTGCTGCTGTTCCTGTTCCTGCTGTTGCTGTTCCTGCTGTTGCTGCTGTTGTTCCTGTTCCTGCTACTGTTGTTGCTGCTGCTCTTCCTGCTGTTGCTGCTCTCATTGACAGATGTTTCTCTGTGCTTTAGGCGTCTCATAACATCGGGCTGGCGATGGACACCACTCAGGGTCTGCTGGTTCCTAACGTGAAGAACGTTCAGCTGCTCAGCGTGTTTGAAGTCGCTCAGGAGTTAAACCGTCTGCAGACGCTTGGAGCTGCAGGTCAGCTGGGAACCTCAGAGCTCAGTGGAGGAACCTTCACCCTGTCCAACATCGGATCAGTGAGTCCAACAACAACACAACAGAACAACAGCAGCCTATATGCTGATATCTGACGGAGCGTCGCTCCTGTAAAGGTGGAGATTAAGTGCTGATATCTGAGTGAGCAGCATCGTGCTGCGGCTGCAGGACGGAGTTAGCCTGAATGTGTTTAAATTCACTACGTTTGTTGAAGCAGCTGAATTGAAGCCGAACGCTGTTGATCCAGAAAGTCTAAAATTTAAAAATCGACTGTATTTGAACCTTTCAAGTGCGAACACATTGTTTCCGGATCAGACGGAGAGCTGACCGTCTGGTCTCTCTGTCTCTGATCGATACGTTTCATCTTCAGCTGATTAAAGCTGAACTAATGTATTTCAATGTAAAGTAACAGTCAGATTCCACCTCTTCATCGGCATCAAGGAAACGTTCGTCTGGTAAACTGAATAAAACTTTATTGTGTTACTTACTGACAGTTTCCCGCTCGGACTCGGGCTCTTTGTTTAAAGGTGCACAGTCTGCACACACAGGCGTTAACGTCTCCACGACCACCGGATTACAGCCGAGGCTCTGTCGTTAATTTACCTGTTGCCATGGTGAATTGAAGTGTCGGAGCTCCATTGATGACGGCTAATTATAGTCCTCGTGCACGAGCTTCACTCGGAGTGAACAAACTCAGATTAGCTGGAACCGAAAACTCAGAGTTTCCGAGTCAGGGTTCATCGGCTCCGAGTTCAGGGTTTGTTAAACCTGCTTTCTGCCTGAACCTGCTGCAGATCTGACTAACTGACATTAATCTGTTTTTGATTTAAATCAGATCGGAGGGACATACGCCAAACCAGTCATTCTTCCTCCTGAAGTCGCCATCGGAGCTCTGGGAAAAATCCAGGTGAGGTTCCAAACTTTTCCAGGCACCTGGCACATCAGGATTATCAGCCTGAAAGCCACTACGCCTCCTCTGTGATGGTCATCCCGTCTGAACGGGGCTTCAGCCTGACTAGAGGGATGAACAATCAGGATCTCAGTTTTGTCTTTGTTTTAGGTGGAGAGCATTGTCAGGCAGCCAAGATTCATCCGTAGTTTTAAAATGTTTGAGCGGATTATCAGGATGTGAGTGTCATCTGCATATAAGATGACTTTTACCATACGTAGTTATTTTACATAGGGTGTCGCCAAGTGGGAGCATGTACAATACACAAAGAAATAAAAGAGCAGAGGTCCTTATACAGAGCCTTGTGGTACACCACCATTTGTATAAGTGCAAAATAAAAATAAAGATAAATTAAAGCTTCACAGGACAGAATGTGAACCAGAGAAGATGAATCTGATAAATCCGCTCAGTTCACGGTCGACTTTCAGAACTTCAACACTTTGATTTGTTTTTCTAAAGTGAAAATACTCAAAAGTACAAAAATCCAAAGGAAATGAGATGAAACAACTTTCACAAATGAATTTTTAACTCTTCGTCCTGTTTTTATTCGTCAGATTCTTCCTCGGTTCGACGCCGGCGGTCAGGTGGTTCGAGCTCACATCATGAACGTCAGCTGGTCAGCAGATCATCGCATCATCGACGGAGCCACCATGTGTCGCTTCTCCAACCTGTGGAGGGAGTACCTGGAGAACCCGGCCAGCATGGTGCTGGACCTCAAATAAACGGGGGGGTTATTTCCCATCAGCCCCGGGGGGGGGGGGGCATAGATGCCACACTACAAACAGACCTTCACTTCGCCTCCCACCGCCTTCGCTTCCTCTTTCTGTTGGAGGCCTTCGTGTTCACTCACTGTCGTTTCCTTGTTGCCTTTGAGCAAGGTGCCGGAGGAGGAGGGGTCAGCCTGTCAATCATGTTGTTTCCATGGCGACCAGTAACCCACGCACACACACACACGGGGTGGACGGTAGAGGTAGTTAGTTTGGTTAAAGTGAACCGGGGTTTTTAGGTTCCACATATAAACAGGATCAAACTGAGTTTATTTTTAATGTTTCAGCAAATTAATAACAAATCACTTTCCATTAGTGATGATTGATTGTCTCAAATACAACAATCGCCTATAAAACTAATTCATGTTGTGCTTCACTGCTGTACATTCACTCACAGTCAACTTCTGGGGCCCTTGGGGGCCTTCGGGTAGTTTTCCGCTTTGCCTGGTTGGTCATCAAACCTCGGTCCAAATGGCTTCGTCTGAACCAGTACGTGGACCAAGAAACAGAGTCGGAGTCCACCTGAAGGAGCTGGTCTGAGATCAGTTCCAGTTGAACTGTGGCGCAGTTAACATACAGTGGTTTGTAGTTGACTGAAACATTGAAAACAGCAGTTTGGTCCTTTTTAAAGTTTGAGTGTTTCCATAGTAACTAAAACTTATATTCATGTACTGTAAGGTCATGTGACCAAACTTCTCACTAGAACCAGCTGGATTTAACTCAGCAGAACAGGGTTCATATTCTCAAACATCTGAGTCCACAGTTAAACCACCTTCTGGTCTCAGAGCCTCTGAACTGCAACGGACTGTCACATGTGGGACTTTCACAATCAGACAAAATATACATTTTACCCAAACTGATCAAAATGAGCCATTTAATCTTAAAGTTGAGACGAATCTGCTGCAACACGATGATGATGTTCAGCTCTTTTACTGTATGAAGTTCTGTTAGATGAGAAGGTTTTGGACAAAATAATAATCCAGGGGATGTTTTTGTTTTTTAAAATACATTTAGTATTTTTCATTTCAGACGCTGAAATCGATCTGATCACATATCTTTGCATTTCCACCTGTTTTTAATGAATCTCAATATGTAAATTAAGTGGGCGGGGTCATCTGACAGCGTGGTCATGTGACCGACAACGATCAGAAATGCGATGAAATGGTTTTTATGTATCAGCCGAACATGATTGACTGTGCGAAGTTTTCCTGCTCTGAGGCTGAAATGGCAGGTGGAGGCGAGTTATCGGGATCCTGCTTCTGTTTGTTCGTTCACACCAGAAATCAGCAGGTGGTTCTAACAAAATAATCCAGCGAAAACCGAATCAACAAGAACTAAACCTGTTAGTTTTCACACGAGGTTCCCGCTTCAGAAAAAGAAGATTTCTTCAGGCTTTGATCTTGAATCACAAACTGAGGATCAATAATCTGCCTGTAGACTTCTGTTGGACAGTACGAGTCCTTCTTGAGTCCTTTACCTGATCTGTTGCCACCTGATCTCTCATATTTACAGACGTGGACCAGCCGTCCCCCTCTGGATCTGTCCTCTCGGCCGGATCACAACCTTCACGATAAAACTTCAAACTGAAGCGGCAGGTTTCGTCTGGTTCCTGCTGGTGTGGAGGGGTCTAACTGAAGACCTGGTCCTCGCTGTGGTGTTACTACATGGTGTTCATCTGTACTGAAGACTGTTACTCCCACATATATAATCTCATGATCTGTAGATAACTGACCTGTGATCAGATCTTCACCCGTGTTAACATGATGCTGATCAGCTGCTTTTCTTCCATTTAAAGTTAATTAACCTCCAGTTTCTTCCTCCCTGAAGCAGCCGGAGGTTTCAGTTCTTTCTCCTGGGCTTCTTCAGTGTCCCCGTGGCTTCTGGGTAAAAAGCACATGGTGTTGGTGTTCTGTTACATGACTGTCTGTCTGTCTGTCTCACGTGTTGAAAGAACTTTTCCTGCTTTTTGTTTTTGTTTTTAGCGACAGACTAAATGTAAAAGTGTAAAAACAGAAACTTGGGTTTGTATTTTTGGGAACGTGTGGATCAGTTTTTTTGAAATGATTAAATCATAAACGTCTGAACCGTTTGAACCATAACTTTGAATAAAGTTGAAGTGCATAAACTTAAAACGACTGTTTGTTTAATAAAGTTAATAACTAGACCAGGTGGGTTTACTGGTGTCCAACCACCGGACCAGGTTCTGGCCCGAGCCGAGTAATCTGGGCTCTGAAACGCGAGACCAAAGAAACCTGAAGTGGATTTTCATGGTGGAAATTTACTGTGATGGGTTCTTTTCTGAAAACCTGAACCAAGTGCTTTATCTTCCTTCAGTACAGTTTCCTCTGTCAGATTACCAAGGTACAGCACTGCACAAGTCCTGGGTATTTCTTATCCCAGAGTCCCTTCCAAGACTTGGCAGACCAGGTCCCGGTACAGCTCGATCTTTGGGTGTGTGGTCTGCAGAGTCGTCTACTCCTAACTCTCCCTACAGAAGAGGATTATGGGTTTGAGTTCCTAGAATAAAGTTGTATATATTAGTCACTTGTGATTTTGTAACTCAGAACTCAAATTCTTCACACGTGGCCCTGATCCTCCTCCGTACCTTCCACGTCGGTGAACTGGTGGACGTGTGTTGCATCTTGCACGTGTTCAAGCTTTCGTCATCTGAGATTTCACAGTTCAGTTTAATATCGAGAGTTGAGGTACCTCCGCCTACAGGTGGGAGACGGACCACCTGGTGCAGTCGGAACAACCTGGAGCTCAGCGCTCTAAAGACAGTGGAGATGGTTGTGGATCACAGGAAGACGCCAGTCCCACCCGCCCCCATCACTCTGTCGACACTGTGGAGTCCTTCAGATCCTGGGCACCATCATCACCCAGGACCTCAAGAAACCAGAGGATGTACTTCCTGCGGCAGCTGAAGTTCAACCTGCCAAATACGATGCTGCCCTTCTACACCGCCATCTTGGAGTCCATCCTCAGCTCCTCCATCACCGTCTGGGACACTGCTGCCGCCGCCAAGGACCAGCAGACTGCAGCGTATCATTCGCACCGCAGAGAAGGTGATTGGCTGCAATCTGCCTTCCCTCCAGGACCCTGAGGCGAGCAGGACAGACTGTGGCTGACCTGGACACAAACCGTTTGTTTCGGTCTGCAGCCTCGTCAGCAGGGCCCGGGACCCCGTGACACGGACTCATCGCCCTCTAAGGCCCCACGTCACGTTATATTAACGGAAAGTCGACACTCCTGACTCGATGCCTTACAGTAACGCACATATTCACATTCCCATGTCAATGTCCTGCACATCGCTGTACAAACAGTAATTTAAATAAGTCATAATGTACAAATTCTTTACTATTTTTATATTTTTTTCAAATCTTATTGTCTATTTTATATTTATGACTTTTTACCTGCAGCACTTAATTTATCTTTCTTTATCTTTCTATCATGTTTATTGTTTTGCACCAAAATACCAAAGCAAATTCCTCGTGTATGTAAACCTGCTTTCAATAAAGCCAAATTACTCTTTATCATTCCGGGCGCCGCCTTCAGGGTGTAGCCGTCTTGGGGTGCAGCCGTCTTGGGTGCAGCCGTCTTGGCGTGCAGCTTCCTCGGGTGCAGCCGCCTTGGGTGCAGCTTCCTCTTGGGTGCAGCTTCCTCTTGGCGTGCAGCCGCGCTTGGGTGTAGCTTCCTCTTGAGTGCAGCTTCCTCTTCGGGGTGCAGCTTCCTCTTCGGGGTGCAGCCCGCCTTGGTGCAGCTTCCTCTTCGCGTGCAGCCGCCTTGGGTGCAGCTTCCTCTTCGGGGTGCAGCTTCGTCTTCGGGGTGCAGCTTCCTCTTCGGGGTGCAGCTTCGCCTTCGGGGTGCAGCTTCCTCTTCGGGGTGCAGCTTCGTCTTCGGCGTGCAGCTTCCTCTTCGGGGTGCAGCCGCCTTGAGGTGCAGCTTCGTCTTGGCGTGCAGCCTCTTGCGTGCAGCCGCTGAGTGCAGCCGCCTTGGGTGCAGCCGTCTTGGTGCAGCTTCCTCTTCGGGGTGCAGCCGCTTCGGGTGCAGCCGCCTTCGAGTGCAGCCGTCTTGGGGTGCAGCTTCGTCTTCGGGTGCAGCAGGTGTCAGCTGGTTCTTTAAAAGCCTTTACAATGTCTGAAATGTTTAATGTCCCCACAAGTCAGTAAATTCCAAATATTGTTGTTTTGATTTCAACAAACATTTGATCAGATCTGAAACCGAGTTTAACAACAACGTGACTGAACGGATGTCTGATGTCACAGCTGGAGGTCACGAGGTCACAGATACAGGAAGTGTGTTTTAAATATAACCTGTACTTTAAATAAACTACCAGACTGTGTCATGTGACTGTGTATTGTGTCAGCGGGGTCATGTGACCTGGAGGCTAAATTTATCCAGCAGATCTGAGGTCAGATTTCAGCTGAAGAGATGCAGCATGGAGGACTGCTGCCGCGCTGCCACAAGGTGAGAACTGACACACTGCAATACTACTAATACTACTACTATATACTACTACTAATTATACTACTACATACTACTAATACTACATACATCTACAGTACACAGATACTACAGCTGTACTACACAGAAACTACGTGTGTGTGTGTGTATATATATGTATATATATATATATATATATATATATATATACTATATACTGTTTGAGGTTTACAGACACTTCTTGTGTGTTGAGCTGCTGTGGATCTTCAGAGGACGAACTCAGACTCAAATATAAATAAGTTAGAAATGAAAACTCAGAGATCTGAGAATGAAGTCTGGAAGTTTCAGGCCACAAGTTTTTACTTTACAACACATCGTCGCCTCCCTTTAATAAATGTGACGAATCAAAGAGCTGACGCTGGTTTACTGTTGCACGAATCTCTGAAGAAACTGTTTTTTAAAATCGCTGCATCACAAAAACAGTCGAGTGTTTAAAATTTCCTGCCAGCTGGCAAACTGGGACAGTTTAGCTTTGCAATGAATATCTTGTCAAGAAATACACAAAATAACCCAAAACCAACGCTTATGCACTGCTGAAGGGAAAAGGGTCACGTGGATATGACGTCACGTAAGTGGGCGTGGCGCCGCATGCAGTAACACCTGATCCCAGACTCACGATGGGAAGTGAAATGACAGCACTCTGGTGTAAAATGGTTTTTTATATATATATATATATATATGTTATCAGCTAGCTTGCTGGAGCTAAGCTTAGAAGAGCTAGCATAGCCGTGCTTTAGCTAGCCTACCTAGGAAATATTACCGCACCAATATCAGCTCTGGCTAGCCATTTTACTTATTCTCCTAACATATATAATATTATTATATAATAATGAATAAATAAATAACCTAAAACTTAAACTTAATAACTAAATGTTTCAGTAGTGTTGTTGTATTTTCATCATAAATGAAGACGTTAAAATGTTGAAATTACTTATCTTCTTTAATTTCTCTGTTTTTTTATATTGAAATATCAGGTGTCCCGTGAAGACGTTGTCTCAGGACATGTTGCGTTTGATTATTCGTTATTTGTCCTTCTGTATTTAGTCGTAAGGAGTTTCATGTTGCGTTAAGATGATTCAGTAAATTGTTCCATAATACACATTTTCAGAAAGTGTCCCATGTTAACAAAACTCACCCTGTAACTTCATTTTTAATAACAAGTCATGTCTTGTGATAGTAAAACATATTTCAGTAAATATGTTATCTAAATATTTAATAAAACATTATTTTATACTATTTAAATATATATTGAATATACTAAAAGAATGTTTTTATGAAAGGTTATCAGAAAAAACTTCATCAGTCGATAAGACTTACTACTATTTATTACTAATTTCTTTAAACAAATATACAAAATAATTTAATGTAACGTATTATAATATTTTGATGATATAAAATAATGTAGTACAGACTTTGATTACATAAATTATTTTAGCTAAAGAAACAATTGTTCAATTTCTTATTCTTATTTAATTTTCTCAGTGAAAATGTTTATAAATTAATATTATACTTAAATATTTACTATACTACAACATGATAAACAATATATTTAAATAAATTAATATATCATTAGTATTATGCAATTTAAAATTTAAAGAAATTGAAGTATTTAATCACTTTATTATTTTATATTTTAAAATTGTTACTTTTAATTTCATTAAATAATTTTTTTACTTCATTTAATTTTTATGTAATTTGTGTTATTTAATTGTGTTTGTTAATGTCTTGATTTTAATGGGTTCATCTTTAAATTTTTTATTTGTTGTTTTCAATAAAAACATTAAATATGTAACTTAAATAATTTTTAATAATTAAATAATCGAATATTTTCATTAACGAACCGACTCGTTAATCAAACAGAATGATCAGAGGAAGGACGCAGCTGCAGGTCAGAGGTCAGAGGTCATCCTACCTGTCCATCTGTGCACTGTGACATCACAGGGCTGACAGGAAGTGGTCATCATGGTGGGCGTGGCGGTGTGCGGCTCGGTGAGCTCCATCAAAGCTCTGTGGGAGACGAGGATCAGGAGGATCCAGGAGGAGCAGGAGGAGGAAGAGGAGCAGAGGAGGAGGACTACGAGGGGCGGGGCCACAGGCAGGTCAGACTCCGCCTCCTCTGCTGTCTATTGTGTGTGTGTGTCCAAAGGAAACAAAATCCACCTCCCAGCAGCTCTAACGCTCCCTTTGGTGTTGATTCTGGCGCCCCCTGTGGACAGAAGCGGCAGTGTTTCCGCCTCGTGTCGTAAAGATCTCGATCGCTAGCTCGCGCATTTGTTTTGGACGCGAGTGAAAGAAAGACGCAACTTATTTTTCTTTTTTAAACAGCTGTTTGCAGGACGCACAGCGATGAGGTGATGTATCTGTTTGCGTCAGATTAATAACTGTAATCTGACGATAGTTTTAGTGCCGTTCATACACCGAGGTTACACGTCAGCCTACAAATAACAGATTCGGTTGCGCGGTAAGAGTCATTTTGTTGAGAAAGCTAAAGTTATCGACATTCCCTCGTAACGTTGTGTCTTCATAACAAAAAGCCCGGTAGATGTTACGTTATAAGCCAGCTGTATCGCAGCGATGTCCACCGTGAGCGATCGCTCCACGGACTGTACAGCCAGGTAAAACACACACGTTACACACCTGTCGAGGAGGAAGAGGGCCGCGAATGACCGACCACGGTGGGCTGGTGTTTGCGCCCGTGCTCTGTCGCTGTCCCGGTGTCTCTTTGCTGGTCCTGCCTCAGTATCAGCCAGAACCACAAAGTACTCTCTAAAGAAAACTGCTTCCTGTTAACGTTGTTCACATGTTGAGACGCTGAGCTGATGGAGTCCCAGTAACCTCCCACAGTCCCCTCAGACTCCAGGTTTGCTGTGTGGCAATTTGACAAAACACAAATTAATTTGGGAAATAATAAAGGTCTTGAAACTAGACTCTGACTTCCTCTTCAAGACCTTAACATCAGCTAATAAATCAGGACCAATGTTTTTTTTAGCTTGATTTATTCTGTGAAGTTTCACCGAGGTCACAAGCTCGCTTCGCTAACCTTTAGGCCACCACTGCCCCGTTAACAGAGTCCTCCAGAGTCCTCGTGTGACTCCTGTAACTCCGTCAGACTCACGATGGACAGCAGAACCAGAGAGATCCTCCGTCTTACTCCACACGTTCTTCTTCCTCGTCTAAACCTGCCGCCTACATTACCCACAATGCAGCTCTCCCTCTGACAGCTGGGTGTGAGATTGTGGTGTGTTATGCTAGTAGCGGCTAACGTAGCCTGGAGCCTGTAGTCTTCAGCCCCAGCCGACGCTGACTCAAGTGACATCACTTGAGGACGTTTATCAGACAGCTCCCTCTGAGACACTGAAGGCTTCGTACAACCAGGATTAGTTAACGGTGTAATATCTCTGTTGTTACTCACTGGTTCTACACATTATTTCAGATCTCAAGGAGTTCCACAGTTACACTTAAATATCTGTAATGTTCCTCATGTGGTCCGTGTTCCTGGTTCAGACTGAGTCTTGGTGTTTGGGAGGACCGGGCGGCTCTGGCTCGGCTGAAACAGAAGCTGCAGACTGAAGACGGACGCCTGATCCTCCGAATCGAACAGGAGGAGTGGAAGGTATGTCCTCCACACAGGAAGTGGACTGTAGAGGTGGATTTACCTGATCTGGACACCAGGATCACTGATATCTGCTGTCATGTGATCCCCCCCCCCTCCACCAGTCGTTGCCGGGCTGTCTGGTCCAGCTCAGTCAGGTCCAGGAGTGGCAGATTCACCGGACTGGACTGCAGAAGATCCCTCACTTCATCTCCAGCTTCCAGAACCTTTTAGTTCTCGATCTGTCCCGCAACGGGGTCACCGAGATCCCCAAACAGATTGGTCTGTACGTCTTTTACTAAAAATAAAAACCATTTTATTCTTACCGTAACACAGATTTGAGGGGTGTAGACCCTGTTTCATGTCCTGTAGTTTTAGCTGACGGTGTGTTGAGTCCTCTTGTATCCTGGCTGTGGTCTCAGGGAAGCTGACTCGGCTCAGAGAGCTCCTGCTGAGCTACAACAGAGTCCAGTTTGTTCCCGAAGAGCTGAGCTGCTGTGAGAGTCTGGAGAGACTGGAGCTGGCCATGAACCGGGACCTAAACCAGCTACCAGACCAGGTACAAGCCACTACCTTAGACAGCTTCCATACCAGGTATGAAGACAGACCTAAACCAGATTCCAAAGCAGATATAAATTCAGACCTAAACCAGTTTCATGTATGAATCAATACTGCAGAAATCCTTTAAATCCTGTGTAAACATAAACCACCTTCTAAACCAGGTGTGAACACAAACCCAAACCAGATTTAAAACCAGGTACAAATAAAAACCTGAACCAGCTTCCAAACTATTTTAACACAAACATAAAACATGTACGAATCAGTTCCACAGACAGCTTTCAAACCTGGTGTGAACACAAACCTGGTGTGAACACAAACCTGAACCAGCTTCTAAACCAGATACGAACCCAAACATAAGCCAGTTTCTAAATAAGGAACAAGCCCTAACTTCAACCAGTTTTAGGCATAAATCGATACCACAGACAGGTTTCAAACCAGGCGTGAACCTAAACCTAAACCAGCTTCTTGTACCAGGTACTGTAGACCTGTATTCAGGAATCCACTTTGATCCAGCTGATCTGAGTTCTGTCCTCTGAACCAGCTGAGGAACCTGAAGAAGCTGCAGCACCTGGATCTGTCCATGAACGACTTCACCTGCATGCCGGACTGCGTGGTCGGACTGCCTGAGCTCGAGTGGCTCGACATGGGAGGAAACCAACTGCAGCACTTACCTGAAGACATACACAGGTGGGTGAAGGAATCATCTGAGACCCGCCCCCTTCGGCCACCAGCCAATGAACAGTGAGCTGTGTCTGTCCTCAGGATGGAGAAGCTGCACACTCTGTGGCTGCAAAGAAACCAACTGGAGAAGCTTCCAGACAACATCAGCAGGATGGCGAGTCTGGACACTCTGGTCCTCAGCAGCAACAGACTGAGAGACATCCCCCCACTGATGGAGGACATGTCCAACCTTCGGTCAGTCTCTCAAACAGCATCAAATAATATCGATGTTTTTAATGTAAATGTCTCCTGTCCATCACAGTTAAAACTCTGTCTCATAATAAACCTGCAGTCGTGTCTCTGTTGACGCAGGTTTGTGAATTTCCGGGACAACCCTCTGACGCTGGACGTGACGCTGCCGCGCAGGAAGACGAAGACCGAGGACGATGACGATGACGATGAAGATGACAGAGAGATGTTTGGACGAGAGTTCATGCAGATGTACATCCAGGAGTCCAGAAAGAGAGCGTACGCTGTGCTCAACGTGCACTGTGTCAACCGTTAGTACGAACCCTTCACTGGAGCTGAACTCAACATTAACACAGTGCGTCGGCACTTTAACACACATCTACACATTAACACTTTAACAGTTTAACACATCTACACATCAACTATCGTATAAAAGGTTTCAGTCGTAGTCGTCTGGACACTGTTTTCATAATCAAGACGTTTCGGCTCTCAATTGTGAAAAAATGGACCGGGAACTCAGAAATTTAAGCTACTCTTTCTGTGTTCCCGGTCCATTTTTTCACAATTGAGAGCCGAAACGTCTTGATTCTGAAAACAGCGTCCAGACGACTGCGACTGAAACCTTTTCTACTATAGAACACTCCTGGCGAATGAGGGACGACACATCTACACAATAACACTTTAACAGTTTAACGCTGAGTCTCTGAGTGAGCATGAGTCTGATTTCACTTAACTGAACCAAAATAATTTAACTGTAACATAAAAAACCAAACTGGCTTAATGAAAATCTACGTTTCCTCTTTCTTTGACACCTTTAAAATATTTTTATTGAGCAGCTTTATTCATTGATTCAGTCGTAAGAAAAGAAGTCAGTTCTGCTACGTTCTCCCGCAGCGTCACTCAGACCTGCTGATGATGAAGCCAGTCTTTCTGTATCGTGATCTGCATTTATTAACTAATGAGACAGGAAGTCGGCTGTAAAACGTACTCATCAGCGTGTTTCGGCCTCGCCTTGTTAACTGCGGCAGGATCGTCCTCTCTGGCGACGACTCGTCTCCTCGTATCGTCCATCAGCGGGGTTTTCCCGCCACTCTCGTCTTCTCTTCTTTTTGCGACATATAAGTTCGAGCGCTGGTGTCTCCGTGCGCTCAGTGCTGATATATAAAATAAATAACCCAATAATCGATATAAATATTGTTCGAGTCTGGCTGGACTTAACGTTGACTCGGCTGAACTGTGTTAACGGAACGGCTCGAGCCTCAAGTCGACGTTAATTCAAACCGGGCTTCAAACCGCAGATTTCATTAGCTGCGTTGGTTATTAAAATAAATTAAATGTATTTATTTGTATTGAAACTTGATAATCTGACGTGTTTCTGTTCTGAATGTTTCAGATCTGAACGACGACTCGTCAAACTAAAATGATCTCTGCATTTCTTCTTCTGGGCCTTTTCTTCTCAGCTACAGGTTTTAAAATCAGTGAAGAAAAAGATTCACAGTCACGTCATATTTCTATTTTCTGCTTCTGAACAGCAGACGGCAGTTTATAATGTGAAAACATCGAAATGTTTCATTAGTTGATGTTTCTGACTTTATTTCAGCAGTTTCCTGTTCGTACTGTGTCAGACTTCAGTATCACGTAGTTCTTCTTACAGACTGAACATCAGAGTCGGTTTGGACACTTTAAAGCAGCCAATCAACAGACTGAACACAAGCAAAGTCCTTTAATACAAACTTTACAAAACATTTGAACACATGAACTCCAAATAAAGACTTTTAGAACCTCAGTTTGAGTTCGTGTGATTTGTTCTGTGGTCCGTCTGAGCGTCTCTGCAGTCGGACCTTCAGGACGAAGACGAGGGGACGGCGGTCAGCAAGACGTTCTCCAGAGTCACGTGACTCTTTACGTAAGCGGTCAGTTTACCGTCGAATCCTTTCGTCTTCAGGAAGTCAAGTCTGCCACCGTCGATCAGACGTTTACAGAGACGACCGATCTGCTCGCGTTCAGCTGCCGACAGAAACCTGCAGAGAACAAGACCACACCCAGTTACACCAGGACCACAGCAGTTACACCAGGACCACAGCAGGACCACACCCAGTTACACCAGGACCACAGCAGGATCACAGCAGTTACAGCAGGACCACACCAGGACCACACCCAGTTACACCAGGACCACAGTGGGACCACACCAGGACCACAGTGGGACCACACCAGGACCCCAGCAGTTACACCAGGACCCCAGCAGTTACACCAGGACCACAGTGGGACCACACCAGGACCACAGTGGGACCACACCAGGACCCCAGCAGCTACACCAGGACCACAGTGGGACCACACCAGGACCCCAGCAGTTACACCAGGACCACAGCAGGACCACAGCAGTGTGACACATACAGACGTGTCATTACAGGGAAGTTGCTTCACTAATTTTCACTTCAGCAGCTTCAAAGCTTTGAGTCAGTGTAAAGTTGTGAATTTGTGCAGCAGCTCTTTTAGATTTGATGTTTAAAGGGTCGTTTAAAATGAATACTGCCGTGGAAACGTGTTTCTCTCGGGTGCAGCGGGTCCTGACGTGGGTTCTGTGTTCCTCTGCGGTGTCTGGAGGCTCAGTATCATCGGGATTCATCCATGTTGGAATATTTTCACAACAGTCACATATCGATGTGCCCGCGTGGTGACAGGATTGATTTGTTCGTTTCCTTCCTGTTCTTTCCTCTATTTGTACATTTTAAATAAAGTTTCACTACGTGAAAAACATCAGCAGCTTCACGGTGGCTGGTTGTCGTAGTAACTCAACAGCTGTGATCTGTGTTTTTGTCCCTGAAAACAGCTGACTCATCACTGTGTCATCCTGAAGAGGTCAGAGGTCAAATATTTACCCGTTCACAGCATCTGTCTCCTCTGCTGGTTCGTGCTCTTCATCGTCTCCTCTCTGATTGGTCGGCTCCTGAGGTGGACGGTCCCGATTGGTCGGTCTGAGTCCACATGTGGCCCAGCTGGACATCCGACAGAAAGCTGAGAACTCCGCAGGTCCGAGTCCTCGCTGCAGGAAGAACTGCTGACCGACGTAATGACGCCACTCACAGCGATGGTGGCAGCACAGCGCCACCGCCAGGCCCAGTACCGGACCTAGACCAGGGTCTGGACCAGGACCAGAGTCTGGATCATCAGCTGGTCCTGAGGTTTTGAGGCGTTTTCGGGGCGGCCCAGTCTCCTCCCTGAGTGCAGGTGTTTCCAACAAACAGCGCAGAGCCAGATCTGAGGTCAGAAACAGAGACCAGACCACGTCAGAGGGTTTAAACAATTACGGTGATCCTCCAGGAGGAACTGACTGATTGGTTGATTGATTGACTGATTGACTTTATTGTCCACCTCAGTGGACATTTGTCTTTGGTGCCTCCGAAGGTACAACAAAATGACATACATGAAAACATACCATGGTGCAAATGGGGAGATAAAACAAACGATAGTAACATGAACCACTGACAGCAGGGAGGCGTCCAGGTGTTTCCCTGGATATTGTGCACCTGAAGCTTCGAGTGTGTTTGAGGAACCGGTCGGAGATAAAAACCGTCCTCATGTTTGACGGGTCGCTGCGTTGATGTGAGGCTGCTGCTCGTCGCCTGTTTCAGACACATAACAAGCAACAAACTGACACTGACACTGCTGACAGCCAATCAGAGTTCAGGACTGCGCTCACCTGTCGCTGCTCCACACAGGTGTTTTCCCACTCCAACCAGCGGGAGCTTCTTCTGTCTGAGCAGAGGAACTTTACCTGAGAACATCCACACAGGCCCAAGTTTTAAAGCAGAACAGACGTTTTTTAGATTTTTACACACATGTAAAACACACAGAAGTGCTGATGTCTGACACAAAAGGGCCGTTAAATAAAGGTTTAAACGGAGAAAACAAGAAGCAGACATTCATTTTCTAAATAATCTAAGAAAAGGTTCCACACTTCTCCTCTAACAACATCTGCAGGTCTCCTGCAACGAGCTCCCGTTTGCTGCCCCGAGTTCCTGCTCCACAACCGCTGCTCAGTTGTTATTATTACTTTATTAATATTAATATTACCACTACCATTACGTTATTACTATTTTATTATTACTATATTATTAGAAATTAGATAAATATGTCGGTACACGATGTTAACGGTATCTTTAAGCCTCACGTCGTGGTTTGCTCAGTGCTGACCCGAGCTGGAGGGCGTCAGGGTGGAAGTGACCAGTACCAAGATGTCGGCCTCCTCTCTCATGAGGCCAGTAAAGCAGCTTTTTTATTATTTAATTTGATCAAAAACAGACTTTGGCAGTATATCCATTTACATTATATTTATGCGACCAATCACTGATATTGGCATTACTACGGTTTGATGTCTCCATCGCCTCGTCCATCGCCATCAGGGAGTCACAGCTGATTGTTTTTCGGGTGTAAGTTTGACCCCAGTCTGTAAATGATGTCACGGCTGGTGTCAGACATCTTTATTTAGAAACAGTGGCGATGATTTGGAGTAATAAAATAATAAAAGTCTCCGAATTGTTTGATTAGTTTGATCGGGTTTGGAATACTGTCTTTAAGACTAGTCAAGAAAAGCGTCACATCATCGGCGTGTGGAGACAGACAGGACAGCCGGGCGGGTCGAGCGCTGTGAGGTGAATGCTTTCCAAACTACGCTGTTGGTTGAAATCCCTGCCACTGGGTTTGTACTGAGTCCTTTTAAGATGCCGTTCTATACGGTCATCGATTTTTCATGAGAAGTCCTCTGATGTTATGGAAACAAAACCGCTGTGATCGTCACGTGTACGATTCGGACTGCTCGCTGTTCCTGCTTGGACGCTTTCTTCAAACATGTACTCGTTAGTTTGGGAATTTGTTATAATATCCTGGTCCAGGCGTCTTACCACTACTGCAGCTGTTATCTAGTTCAGCTGGTCGATATAAGGATTCATAAACATCTGTGAAGCACTTATTTATTTCTAACGGGTCTATTGATGTTGAACCCTTTTCTCCATGATCCTGCTAAACTTGTTTCAACCACACTAAACTTTTGGCACCTTCATCTGTGGACAATTTATTATATTTGGTTCTCAGTGTGAGTAAGTCCTTTAGTTTTCATGGATCATCCTGTGCGTCTAAATCAGGTGTAACTACTGATTTCTGCCGGATGGTTTAATCCGTACTGAGCGCAAACAAGTTTGGATTGAACCGATCAGGATTCCTCAATCAAGTGTTTCAGTAGCGATCCGTTGTTGGGTTTGAAGCACAACTAAAATCCCCTCCGAAAATAAAAAGCTTGTCTTCATTTGGAGCATAAATCCTAAATTCGCTGTCAGTGACGGGATATTGCCTTGACGATAACGTATCTTCCACCTGGAACAGTTGTTTGGTGGATCAGGATGCATGTATCTCTTGGCCAGGCCATCTGCTCTGTACACGGTTTAGAAAGGTTTCAAACGTTTGCCTCTTACTTAAATCCAGATGTTGAATGTCGACCTGCAGCCTCTCAAACTGAACTCCAACATCCTGGTGTTTTCCATCCACCTGGACCAGAACAGACCAGAACAGACCAGGTCAGACCTGATTTACTTCAAGAATTCATCAAACAGTAAAAAAAGACAAATGTTGTCAGATTAAAACTCTGACGCTGGTTTTGGGGTCGAGAGTTTGAGAATTTGAGTTATGAGGTTTTCCCTGCCTTGAAGCGGGTGCTGCAGCGCTCCACCAGCAGCAGCTGCAGGTCGTCGCAGGTCTTCAGGTGGTCGGAGGTCTTCAGGGCTTCGTGGATCCAGTGAGACAGTTTCCCTCGACCTGCCCCGAACTCCACGAAGCATCGCCCCCTTCCCAGCAGCCTCAGCGCCTCCAGGTGACCTAAGATGGAGGACTGAACACACCTGACAGGTGAGAGAGGAACTACACTGAAGGCTCCACCTCCTCAGGGGGCGTGGCTTATGAAGGCATGTCACCTCTGACTCATCACATGTTCACATGTTCAGGGCCATAACCAGGATTTTAGAAACAACTTTTTAACCAGACATCAACCAAACTCTGTGCAATTTTCTGAGTATTTAAAAAAAATCACAAAAATCCACATTTCATTCTTCCTTCATTTAACTGTTTGATTATATTTAATGTAAGTTTTATCTCCCTACTTTACTTCCAGGTGTGTCGCTCGCAGGGAGACTTCTCACTTACTCTCTTTATAATTTAATTCACGTAGTTTTTTGCATGAAACTATTTAAATTTAGTTTTGCTGCTAAAAATAATCTCGATTTCTTCAGATTTGAATCCTTGTTTTTTCTTAATAAAACAAACTGAGAAGCTTGTTTGGTTCAACTGGTCACATAAAACCTGTGATGGGGGGTTTGTTTTAAGGGGTTCAGGTGTGTTCAGGTTTTTTGGTGTGTACCTGCTGCTTCAGGTGTTTGTGGGCGGAGTCTCCGTTCTTCGGGTTGTCGATCTCCTCCTGGAGGACCGGATGAGACCGAACACTGTCGTCCACATCACACTGCAGTCCTACAACAGTCAGAGAAGTCCCGAGTCACGGTGAGAAGGTAAACACCTGGTTTGTTTCTTGGACAGTTTGACGCTGTGACACATTCAAACTGACCAATCAGACGGCTGCTGCAGCGTGATGTCACAGAGCCGTAAACAAGCAGCGCTGACAGAAAAACAGAACTAACCCTTTTTCATCATCATCATCATCATCATCGATATAATGACAATCGCATATACTTTAATGGAGCATTCGATCTTCATCACCTGCTGCTGCTCTTCACACGTCAGCTGTCTCATGGTGACTCGTGGGGCGACACCTGAGACTGTTAACAGGAGGAGGAGCAGCAGGAGGAGCAGGAGGAGGAGGAGGAGGAGGAGGAGCAGGAGGAGGAGGAGGAGCGGGAGCAGCAGCAGGAGGAGGAGGAGCGGGAGCAGCAGGAGGAGGAGGAGGAGGAGCGGGAGCAGCAGGAGGAGGAGGAGGAGGAGGAGGAGGAGGAGGAGGAGGAGGAGGAGGAGCAGCAGGAGGAGGAGCAGGAGGAGGAGCAGCAGGAGGAGGAGGAGGAGGAGGAGGAGGAGGAGGAGGAGGAGGCGGGAGCAGCAGGAGGAGGAGGAGGAGGAGGAGCAGCAGGAGGAGGAGGAGGAGGAGGAGGGAGGAGGAGGAGGAGGGCGGGAGCAGGAGGAGGAGGAGCGGGAGCAGCAGGAGGAGGAGCGGGAGGAGGAGGAGGAGGAGCGGGAGCAGCAGCAGGAGGAGGAGGAGTGGGAGGAGGAGGAGGAGGAGGAGGAGCAGGAGGAGGAGGAGGAGCAGCAGCAGGAGCAGCAGCAGGAGCAGCTCACCTGTGACTGCTGTCTTCAGTCTGCCCAGCAGAGACTCCAGCTGTGTCCGGCTGCACTCAGACAGACTCACCTGACGCACAAACAGCACAGTTAGTTTCAGTTTCAGTCTTATTCAGCGAGTCTGAGTCCGTCAGGTGTTACCTGTCGCGGCGCCTCTGCTCCGTCAGCCGGTCCGGAGTTTATGTTCTGCACATAGTAAACCTGCAGGAGATCAAACGGTTTCTGAGTTACTTAAGTTTAGGTGCAACAAGGTCATAATTCAAGAGGTGAGAGCCGACGTCAGCGAGCAGCTGACTGATGGGTTCAGTTCATTTATCCAGCGCCAGTTCATAACAGAAGTTATCTCGTTTCCTACGGAGCAGGTCCAGACCGAACTCTTTATGTTATTAACTACACAGACCCAACAGATCCCACCATGAGCAAGCACTTGGCCACAGCGGCAAGGAAAAACTTCCTTTAAGAGGCAGAAACCTCGAGCAGAACCAGACTCAGGGTGGGCGACCATCCATCAGGTCCGGTGACCTCAGCTGCCAGGCTCCTCTCGGGGATCAGGTCCGGTGACCTCAGCTGCCAGGCTCCTCTCCGGGATCAGGTCCGGTGACCTCAGCTGCCAGGCTCCTCTCGGGGATCAGGTCCGGTGACCTCAGCTGCCAGGCTCCTCTCCGGGATCAGGCCCGGTGACCTCAGCTGCCAGGCTCCTCTCCGGGATCAGGTCCGGTGACCTCAGCTGCCAGGCTCCTCTCGGGGATCAGGGCCGGTGACCTCAGCTACCAGGCTCCTCTCCGGGATCAGGTCCGGTGACCTCAGCTGCCAGGCTCCTCTCGGGGATCAGGTCCGGTGACCTCAGCTGCCAGGCTCCTCTCCGGGATCAGGTCCGGTAACCTCAGCTACCAGGCTCCTCTCGGGGATCAGGTCCGGTGACCTCAGCTGCCAGGCTCCTCTCGGGGATCAGGTCCGGTGACCTCAGCTACCAGGCTCCTCTCCGGGGATCAGGCCCGGTGACCTCAGCTACCAGGCTCCTCTCCGGGATCAGGCCCGGTGACCTCAGCTACCAGGCTCCTCTCGGGGATCAGGTCCGGTGACCTCAGCTACCAGGCTCCTCTCCGGGATCAGGTCCGGTAACCTCAGCTACCAGGCTCCTCTCGGGGATCAGGTCAGATCAGGTCCGGTAACCTCAGCTACCAGGCTCCTCTCCGGGATCAGGTCTGGTGACCTCAGCTACCAGGCTCCTCTCGGGGATCAGGTCAGATCTCTGTGATGAAGCTGACAGTTATTATAAAGAGTTCGGTCTCTGCAGGGAAAGTGCGATAACTTCTGTTATGAACTGGCGCTTTATAAATAAAGTTGGTTTGAAGAACCCGAGCGTCTCTTATTATTCTGACAGTGTGCCTGACAGTGAACGCATCGCAGTAAAGGTGTGGTTGGTGACAGAAAGCAGAAGCTGGTCTCACAGGTGTGGGTTTCTCTCTGGAGTTACATTTCTTCAGGTGTTTGTCCAGTTTGTCTTCGCTCACGGTGCTGAAGGGACGAAACGTTTACAGAAGGTCAGTGAAAGCATCACGTCATCTTCACCTCCAACAGCAACGTATCGATAATGGGACTGATTATTGATTATTGCTGACTCACTGTTTGGGGTCCAGAGGACACACGATCCTCCTGCTGCTTCCTTCCTCCTGGAAACAGGAAACAGGAAGCTGTTAGCAGACGGGTCGTGACGTCACAGCTCACCTGTGATCAGCAGGTGCGCGGACGGCAGGAAGTACGCGAGCGAGTGAGCGGGAGGACTAATATTTATTAATATATATAATATTAATAATATTATTCAGACAAGTCAAACGTGTCCATTTGATCTGCTAAAGAAAACAAACTATTGGATTATTTACAGTTTATTATAAATAATAAAACATTTAAATATGACGTTTAACTAAAACCAACAGCAGCGAGTGATAATGATTTACTAAAATATATGATATTGATTATTCTAAATGTTGTTAAAGCTGCTCTGCTGCGGACAGGTGAGCAGCTCCATCAGGTAGCAAAAATAAAATAATGATAAAATAATCAGCTCAAAGAGATTCAGACAGAAAACCTTTAAAGAAATATAAATATTATTAAATATATGACCAACTGATGTTCTGCTAAGTCGCCTGATATTATCGATATGTTTGCAGATGTATTAATGAGCTCGACGTCCTGCAGCGCCACCTGCGGACAGCTGATGGAGCTGCACACCAACACACCTGGCTTTCAGCTTTACTGTGAAAAACTGTGTTTTTGTCGCTAAACTGCGGAACCAGCGCAGTCTGAGCAGCAGCCATGTTTAAAGAGCAGAGTCGGCTTCCCTCTTCGTGTTGTCCCTGAACTCACCACGCGTCCCTGAACTCACCATGGTCGCGTGCTCGCCACAGAAGGCCTTTCCTTTCCCGACGATCATTTTACAGAAACGTTTCTTTTTCTCCACGAAGAAGCCGCACCTGCCGGGCAAGGGCGCCGCCATGTTGGACACGGAGGCAGCTGACGCGTCGCGCTGCGTTCAGGTGCTCGCCCGACTGTAGGAAACACTGGGATTTGTCGCGATCACTCAGAAGTCTGAGTTTTCAACAGAAAGTGTTGATCCTTCTGTGGAAATCCAGAACAATAAATAACTCTCACAGCATTAGATAATTATGAGGCAAGGCAAATTTATAAAGGACATTTCATCAACAAGGCTTTACATAAAACATAAAAGCAGCATAGGGAAATATGAAAAGACATTTAAATACACTTAAAGAGTTGAATAGGAAATAAGAACAGGATCAAACAGAGCAGCAGTTACAGCGCAGCGTAAGAGTCTTCAGCCTTGATTTAAAAGAACTGAGTCTCAGCAGACCTGCAGTTTGTTCCAGACATGTGGAGCATAAAACCTGAACGCTGCGTCTCCAGGTTTAGTTTTGACTCTGGGGGCAGAAAGCAGACCTGATCCCAGACCACCTGAGAGGTCTGGATGGTTCATAGCGTAGCAGGAGATCAGACATGTATTTTGGCCCTGAACCATCCAGTGATTTATAAACCAACTGCAGCATTTTAAAATCAGCTCTTTGACAGACAGGAAGCCGGTGTAAAGACCTCAGAACTGGACTGATGAGATCCACTTTCTTGGTCTCAGTGAGGACGCGAGCAGCAGCGCTCTGGATGTAATTTATTTATTTCAGTTTCATTTTGTCACTCATCTGTGATATTTTGTGTTTCTCTGTGGTTCATGTTTTTGTATTAAATTAATATTTAGTATCTTTAATGTTTGTTTGTCAGTGGTTTTTATAGTATAATGTGTCAGGCTTCAAGTGAACGCATCTCAGTCTGTTCAGGCCCCATGTTCAAAGCAACTTACAGACAGTGCTTCTGCAAAATAAAGAAATACAGGAAATAATCCAAGCAGTAGTATCATATAGAATAAATACAACAGAAAGTTCACATTAGCTTTCTTAAAGATTTAAACCATTTTCAGAGCTGAAAACGTTTAATTAACCTTTAAATATCTCATATATATTATATTATATTATATTATATATATATATGTTTAACTTGTGTAGCGTCTTGAACGTTTTTCGGTCTATTTTAAGCTCTTGAGGTTGAACACGGTGTCGGTGATGATTTCTCCTGAGCAGCACTTGAACGCCTCCTCTCCTCTGATTGGCCACCCTCCCTTCCGCTGCTCACTTCCCCTCTCTGATTGGCCGCCTCGTGTGCCAGTTAACACATTTTCCCGCCTCTGACACGAGCGGGCGGGGCCGGTGTTTGTGTCCGGGTGACGTCAGTAGTGGACTGTCCAAACCATGATGGCGGCGGCAGCAGCAGCGGAGCGGGGCGGTGGTCCCGGTTCTTCTCCTCCCGGCTCCTCCCGGCCTGCGGCGGCGGATTATTCGGTGTTGGTGGTAGTGGGCTCGCTGCGGCCCGCCGGCCTGTTGGAGCGGCTGCTGCGGCAGATAGACTCAGGTGGGTTCTGTTGAAGTGAACCGGCACCGGAGACACGAACCGAGCGGCCGCGTCGGTTCACAGGGCGGGAAGTCAGCGCGGCTCTTCAGAATAAAACCCGAGAAGAAGCGCTGACGTCGCCGCCGCCGTTTGTCCAAAGTTGTCTAAAAAAAACATGTCGCCGTTCGGGTTTTCCCAGATTTCACAACAGCGAGAATTAAACATATGTAGATCGGTTTCTCTTGTCGGTGGCGTTTAAACCGGTAAAACGACACGTTAAAACATTTCCCGGGATTAAAACGACGAATCTAGCATGCTAACTTCATCAAATAACGGCCGTAACAAGCTAACTTAGCTTCCAACTCACTAGTTTCCTCCTTCCTCCCATCAACGCAACAGCGACGACTCTTATTCAGAATTACACTTATTATTATTATTATTATTGTTATTATTATTACACTTATTATTAGCTTTGGCTCCTTTCTGAGAACCCTTTCCTCCGGAGCGGTGCGGCTGCTCCGCCGTGGACGCGCTGTTTGTCGCCATGTGAAGCCGCTTTCCAGCAGCTGTTTCTGGGGTTTGTGGTTAAATTTAGACGCGATGTCACCGCGGACACGCGGGACATCCCGTCCGGCTCAAGCTGTCACGGTTTTCGGACAAAATGTGGCGTAAAACACGTTTTTCTCTATGTTGACAGTCGCCTGTAACCGGAGTTTGTTGGTTGTTTTGGGAAAAGCGTCGAGGTTAACACGCGGTGACGGAGCCTGGTGTCTGCTGGCGGTTTGAGAGTTAATCCACAGACACCTCACTGACTCACCTTTCTGTGGACGGTCATCACGCGACAATGGACATTTCTGTGAAATAACTGCTGTGTTTTACCATTTTTATCTAAATATGAATCAGTTTTCAAAAGTTATCCAAAGTTGCATCATTGTTCCCTTCAGAAGAGGCGTTTATTTTGAAAACCCCCTCCCCACCGGATGTTTTCTTTGTGTCGAGCTTGACTGGTTTCCGGTTTGTTGCTGTAGGTTAACAAACACAGAATCACACCCAATGATCCAGCAGCTTCACCAAGTTATTTTAAGAAGTAGAACAGTTCAGCGATAATAGTTTTATTCACGCAGCATGTCTCAGCAGACGACAGGACCGAAGGAGGAGGACGTGATCCGGTTCTCCAGGTCCAGAACAGTCTCCTGCGTGACAGCTGAGGCTCAGTCATGTCTGAACAGCCCGTTCAGGCCGGAACAATAATTCCTCTGTGACCGAACACAAACACGCCGTTTACTGCGCGTCATGTGTTCGAGCTCAGGCAGCAACCTGCCCTCCAGTTACAGTGTTCCAGGCTGTTTCCAGGCTGTTTCCAGGCTGTTTCCAGGCTGTTTCAGGCTGTTTCAGCCTGTTTCAGCCTGTTTCTGTTTTCAGCCTGTTTCCAGGCTGTTTCTGTTTCAGCCTGTTTCTGTTTCAGCCTGTTTCTGTTTCAGCCTGTTTCTGTTTCCAGGCTGTTTCTGTTTTCAGCCTGTTTCTGTTTCAGCCTGTTTCAGCCTGTTTCTGTTTCAGCCTGTTTCAGCCTGTTTCTTCTCATTGTGTAACTGTTTGGGTTTTCTGCCTGCTGACACAAACAGGAAGTGGTGTTACTAAATATCGCCAGCTTCCTGTTTGCTGAGGAGGAAACATGGAGGGGCGTCTCGCTCTGTCAGAACACCAGCACAGCTTCCAGCTGCGTGTTGGACCAGGTCAGGCGGTCTGGACCGGTTCAGATGTTCTGCGGACCGGTCTGGACCAGGTTAGGCGGTCTGGACCGGTTCAGAAGGAGGAAACTGGACTCGGTTTCTCGGCGTAGAGTCCTGTGATGCTCCACGTCGGGTGGTTAAGGCCGGTCTTCCCCAGATCCCGCGTCCGGCAGAGACACCGAGTCGACATTTAAAGACTCAGTTAGAGCAGGAAGTGACATCAGTGACATGTCGCTGCCAGGAGAAACCAACATTAGACGTTTCAGGTGTTGCAGCGAGGACGTGCGGCTCTGAGATTTACTCGCCAAACGGAAAATCTACCGCGCTTGGCGGGTGTTAATGTCGACCCTGCTCGGAAGCCTCCCCGCCACGCGGGCGGGAAAATCTTTGTACCAAAACAGCCGCGCAGTAAAAAGCTCTGCCGGGAGTCTCCGCCGCGTTTTGCTCGGCCGCTGAGTCGAAGAGTAAACGTCGGACCCTGTGCGGTTCGTCGGCCTTCTGGAAGACTTTCCGTCACGGTGCCAGACTGTTGAGCTGTGGTAGACCAGGATCATGGGGGGCAGCTGGTCTGAGAGGCCAGGTGGAGGGGGAAAGCCTCCATGTTGCTCACGCGTCTGCAGCTCGAACCCAGTCGGACATTAACGAACTTTTCGGCCGGCGTTTACGCTGATACGTGTAATCTGCGGCGTTTCCCCGCTCTCGGCCCCGAAAAAGGAAGTGATGTCAGAGTTCTGACGCACGTAGTGAAGGAGCAGCTGTTGATCGGAGCGACGACGGACTGTAAACACACGCACGTAATTATTAACGTTAAAGTATGAAAATAAAGAATCAACGTGCATTAAAATCACCGGTTTTGATCGTGAGAGAAGATCAATAGATATAAAATGCTGTGCAGTGATTGGTCAGCTCTCAGCTCTGACCGGACCAATAAGACGAGACTTCGGTCCAGATTTTACGGACTTTGTGTGTTGTATCGGTTTGGTTCGGTGATGTAACGTGAGTCTCGTCCAATCAGAAACCAGCTGAAGGTCAGAAAACAAACAGCTGATCAGTTACACTGTGACATCATATAGAGATGAAACCTGATCAGGGTCCAGCACTGATGCATCATGGGACGTGATCACTCATGAGTGTGTGTGTGTGTGTGTGTGTGTGTGTGTGTTGCAGGTGTGCGGTGTTGGCCTGTGGATCTGGATGTTTCGGTTCTGGATCAGCAGCTGAAACTCTTCGTGTCGAGACACTCGGCCTTCCTGTCGGAGGACGTCCCAGGTGAGACTTTATGGCAGCGTGTGTTTCAGAAGGTCACAGGTGTGTTGGGACTGCCAGGTGTTGCAGGCAGGCACTTTCTTCTTCTTCTGTTCAACCTGATTATTGATCGTCTTCGTGCTGAGACGGGAACTGATCAGAACAAGTCAGCTGTCACGTCACCTGACAGGAAGTCTGAAGGATTACATCATCTCTCTTACATCAGTCTGTGTGTCTCTGTGTGTGTGTGTTACTGTGTGTGTTACTGTGTGTGTTACTGTGTGTGTGTGTGTGTGTGTGTCTCTGTGTGTGTGTGTGTGTGTTACTGTGTGTGTGTGTGTGTGTGTGTGTCTCTGTGTGTGTGTCTCTGTGTGTGTGTCTCTGTGTGTGTGTGTGTGTGTGTGTGTGTGTGTGTGTGTGTGTGTGTTACTGTGTGTGTGTGTTACTGTGTGTGTGTTACTGTGTGTGTGTGTGTGTGTGTATGTGTGTTACTGTGTGTCTCTGTGTGTGTGTTACTGTGTGTGTGTGTGTGTGTGTGTTACTGTGTGTTACTGTGTGTGTGTTACTGTGTGTGTGTGTGTGTGTGTTACTGTGTGTGTGTGTGTGTTACTGTGCGTGTGTTACTGTGCGTGTGTGTGTGTTACTGTGTGTGTGTGTTACTGTGTGTGTGTGTGTGTTACTGTGTGTGTTACTGTGCGTGTGTGTGTGTGTTACTGTGTGTGTGTGTGTGTGTGCGTGTGTGTGTGTTACTGTGCGTGTGTGTGTGTGTTACTGTGTGTGTGTGTGTGTGTGTGTGTTACTGTGTGTGTGTGTGTGTGTGTGTTACTGTGTGTGTGTGTTACTGTGTGTGTTACTGTGTGTGTGTGTGTGTGTATGTGTGTTACTGTGTGTCTCTGTGTGTGTGTTACTGTGTGTGTGTGTGTGTGTGTGTTACTGTGTGTTACTGTGTGTGTGTTACTGTGTGTGTGTGTGTGTGTGTTACTGTGTGTGTGTGTGTGTGTTACTGTGCGTGTGTGTGTTACTGTGCGTGTGTGTGTTACTGTGCGTGTGTGTGTTACTGTGTGTGTGTGTGTGTTACTGTGTGTGTTACTGTGCGTGTGTGTGTGTGTTACTGTGTGTGTGTGTGTGTGTGTGTGCGTGTGTGTGTGTTACTGTGTGTGTGTGTGTGTGTTGTGTGTGTGTGTGTGTGTGTGTGTGTTACTGTGTGTGTGTGTGTGTGTGTTACTGTGTCTGATTCAAACACATAAACACGGTCAGCTGACCCCCCCATCATCTTAACCTGCTGACAGTTCTCATTATTGCACCGTCACTTATTACTTATATTCTTTTATCCTCGTACTTAAACTTGTTTTATCTTTTGTACTTAATGTTTCTGACCTGTTTTATATGTTTTATATGTTTTATATGTTTTAGAGTTTTATATGTTTTAGAGTTTTATATGTTTTATATGTTTTAGAGTTTTATATGTTTTATATGTTTTAGAGTTTTATATGTTTTAGAGTTTTATATGTTTTAGAGTTTTATATGTTTTATATGTTTTATATGTTTTATATGTTTTAGAGTTTTATATGTTTTAGAGTTTTATATGTTTTATATGTTTTAGAGTTTTATATGTTTTAGAGTTTTATATGTTTTAGAGTTTTATATGTTTTAGAGTTTTATATGTTTTAGAGTTTTATATGTTTTATATGTTTTAGAGTTTTATATGTTTTAGAGTTTTATATGTTTTATATGTTTTAGAGTTTTATATGTTTTAGAGTTTTATATGTTTTATATGTTTTAGAGTTTTATATGTTTTAGAGTTTTATATGTTTTATATGTTTTAGAGTTTTATATGTTTTAGAGTTTTATATGTTTTAGAGTTTTATATGTTTTATATGTTTTAGAGTTTTATATGTTTTAGAGTTTTATATGTTTTAGAGTTTTATATGTTTTATATGTTTTAGAGTTTTATATGTTTTAGAGTTTTATATGTTTTAGAGTTTTATATGTTTTATATGTTTTATATGTTTTATATGTTTTAGAGTTTTATATGTTTTAGAGTTTTATATGTTTTATATGTTTTAGAGTTTTATATGTTTTAGAGTTTTATATGTTTTAGAGTTTTATATGTTTTAGAGTTTTATATGTTTTAGAGTTTTATATGTTTTATATGTTTTAGAGTTTTATATGTTTTAGAGTTTTATATGTTTTATATGTTTTAGAGTTTTATATGTTTTAGAGTTTTATATGTTTTAGAGTTTTATATGTTTTATATGTTTTAGAGTTTTATATGTTTTAGAGTTTTATATGTTTTAGAGTTTTATATGTTTTATATGTTTTATATGTTTTATATGTTTTAGAGTTTTATATGTTTTAGAGTTTTATATGTTTTATATGTTTTAGAGTTTTATATGTTTTAGAGTTTTATATGTTTTAGAGTTTTATATGTTTTAGAGTTTTATATGTTTTAGAGTTTTATATGTTTTATATGTTTTAGAGTTTTATATGTTTTAGAGTTTTATATGTTTTAGAGTTTTATATGTTTTATATGTTTTAGAGTTTTATATGTTTTAGAGTTTTATATGTTTTATATGTTTTAGAGTTTTATATGTTTTAGAGTTTTATATGTTTTAGAGTTTTATATGTTTTAGAGTTTTATATGTTTTAGAGTTTTATATGTTTTATATGTTTTAGAGTTTTATATGTTTTAGAGTTTTATATGTTCTGCTCAGCGCTTCTCTTCCTGTGTGACCGGCAGCGAGCCGCTGTAACAGAGTTTCCTCTCAGGATCAATAAAGCTTTTCTGACTCTGACTCTTCAAATGTCTGAAGAGGCCAATTCTGGAACCGACGCTCCCGTACTGAGGACCTGAATGTCAGGGACGACCCTCCAGCGGCGGTCTCTCGGTTTACCGTTCAGAGGCAGCAGTGCTGCAGGAGCTAACCGTGCTAACCGGGCCAAGCCCACCAGTGTGCTACAGCTGACAGGAAGCAGCTGGTGCGCTGCCAGAACCTTCCGGGTGAAACTCGCGCTCCAGAGTTTCTGTTCCGCGGCTGCGAGAAGTCGACATGAACAGGCGAAAACTCCTCCCGCTTAGTTTAGTTTACTTCATTTGACAGGGACGGTGCGTGTTAATAACCTTTTGCCCCCTGAATGGACAGTTTGACTTCCTCTGATTGGCTCGTCAGCTCAGGTGCAAAAACAAGGTATAAATTCGTGCTTGTGACTTGAGCGTCACATACACATAACAGGAAACGCGTGCGTCCGTCTCAGACTGTGTGACAGCTCGCTGTTAGATACGAAGTCACACATTCAGATGCGTGCACACACAGGTGAAATACACCTGCAGGCTGTGGAGTGATTTCACAAGATCTAAATATTAATGACCCATATTTTCTTTTCATATCAAACCTGGCTTAACATTTCCTGATCAGGCCGCACGTACGCTGATCAGCTGATGCATCGAGCTGTCGTCCAGACTCGCGTTAATGTAATTTGACATGTCGGTCTCACGTCTGAACGCTGCTCGTACAGAACAAACGGCGTTTATATTAAAGGACCGGTTCACGTTTTTTCCAGTCGGTGTGGAAACAGCGCCGTCTGCCTGTGTGAACACCGTTGGTCGCTGCGTCGCTGGAGGACCGAACCCGCAGTCATCGTTCTGTGTGAAAATGCGAAGTGAAGATCAGCAGAAGTTAACGCGAAGCTTCGTCAGTCATCGAGTGGAGACCTGCTAAAGTTATTCTGTCAGTACACCATCCTCTGTGTTTCCACTGCAGCGCAACACTGTCAGGAGAAACCGTCTGAAACAACACGTGATGATTAACCTCCGAGGGATCAGTGCTGCAGCATGACGGAGAGCTGAGCGCACTCTTCTTCGCTGGTATCGTTATTTAGTTGTCCCTCCGAGGACGAGCTGGCAGATGTCGCACAGCTTTGTGTCTCTGCGGGACGCGGCTGTCTGTCTCAATAAAAACTCGAGCGACATGTTGCTGCTTCGCCGCTGTTTTCTGAGTGTTGAGTGCTCAGTAGAAATTATACGCCGGCTAGAAGCTAACTGCTAGCATGCCTCAGCCTGATGTCCTGGCCTCCTGTTCGTTTGTGTTCTGACCAGCTGCTGTTTCCCTGCAGGTCAGCGGACTCTGCAGCACAGCGGAGACCTTCTGGACACTCAGGTCGTGGTGAATCCAGCTCACGACTTCGTCTGCTCGGAGGTGAGAACCGAAGTTCCTCTCAGCTGTCGGTGGCTTCTGTAACAAACTGAAAACATTTCCTTGTTCCTCAAACACTGAACAGGTGTCACGTTTATTATACGTGGAACTGTTTCCCCATTTATTCCTTCTGTTCTGCGTCGTTTCAATCCTCCTCAGCTGCAGCCCTGCTGTACGCCTGCACCGTGTTCATCACTGTGTGTCGGCCTGAAGCGAAACCATCTGTTTGATTGATCTGATCAGATTCCTGCAGTTCACCGCTCTGTGAAAGAAGCGCCATGTAATAATGTATAGATTAGATTACATTCAGCTTTATTGTCATTGAGTAAAAGTTCTGAGACAACGAAATGCAGTTTAGCATCTAACCAGAAGAGCAAAAGGCTGTGAAGTGCAGAGTGATGTACATACGTATTGAGGTAATATGTAGAATAAACAGTAAGAGGTACATATATATATATATATATATATATATATATATATATATACACACACACATACATACATACAGTGCAGGTATGAGTACAAGTATAGACAGTAGTATAAATATGTACACAGTACAGGTGTATTACAGTGGCGTGGCAGCAGAAAGTACGACACTAACATGTGTTTCCTGTTTGAGCGTTCAGGTTCGGCGGCTGGTCTGTGATTCGTCCCGACACAAACTGTTGGTTCTGGCCGGTCAGTGTTTCGAAGACACCGGAGACATCGTGCTGCAGAAAGGCTGCTTCTCCCTCAAAAACTTCATCCACATATTTGCCGATGAAGAGGTAAGAAAATGTGTCCGACTGATAAATAATCAGGTGTTTGCATCGGTAAAGTTTCTCACATTAAACTGTTAGTGAAGGTGTTTAGCTCTTAAAGCAGGTATGTGATGGGAACCGTAGCAAGCTAGCAGGACAGAGGCTGCACACACGCACACACACACACACACACACACACACACCGACAGAAAAATAATCAACTATTTTGATAATCGATTAATTGTTTCCTTAATTGTGTCATTTATCAAGATTTTTTTTTAAAATGCTACAAAACTGGAGGGTTGGTTTCTTCTTCAGCTTGGACTCTGGGAAACTGGGATAAACACAATCAATTAATCAAAAAAAAGCTGATTAGTTGATTATGAAATAATCGTTAGTTGCAGCCCGTAAATAAATATGTAATTAGATTAAAACACATGAAACAAAAGTAAAATCTCTCTTCTCTTGCCTATGGATGTTTCTTCCTATGCACCTGTCTACAGGAACCTGAAGGTGTGCATGAGCCTTTACACTGAAAACCAAATTTCCATAAAACGATCAAAAGAAAACGCGACTCGCCGCTGCTGCGAGAACACGAGCTGATTGGCTGATGGAGGCGAACAGCTGGTGGAGCCGATCCTCCAGCCGCTGCCGTTAAAGCGTCGCAGAAGAAGAAGAGGACGCGGCGAGACGACGTCATTAAAAGCTCAGACGATGGAAACATGACGTTTCTGTTAGCTTCATGTGTTCATGTGAGGAAGGCTGCAGCCTCCTCATCGCTCCGCACACAGCTGATGTATCGCTGTATAAACAGTCTTAGAGAGAGATTATTAGGCAACAGCTGTTCCTGCTGGTTGGAGCAGTAAAATAATGTTCATTACAACACAACGTTTACATTTAAAGAGCTCCCTGACGCAAAATATGAACAAACAATATTTAAATTTAGATTTTTGCCCACGATGAGATGAACCCCTTTCTCTGTGTGTTCGGTGGTTCTTAACGTCTGTTGTGCGTTATTTTTTGTTAACCACACGATTTGTCTACGATTTTAAGATTTAGACGATTTAAGGATAAATTATTACGTTATAAAGGCTGATCATTTTAAGTTTTTATCAGCCTTTACTAATAAAAAGTTAATGTCTTTGTCTAACGGCAGTAGCTGGGTTTATTGTGACTTTTTAGTTGTATTTTTAAAAAGGAGTTTTTGCTGCTTCCAGATGTTCAGCCCGGTTTACAGAGTCCTGTGGCGGCGAGGACAGAATCTGCATCCACTTAAAAACAAAGAGAAAAATTTACCCAAAAATTAAAACAAGCTTCTGATTCAGCTGCAGATCAGCCAAAGTCCCTCAAAGTCATTAAAAACTACAGATAATTTGACCCGATTATATTTTTGTAATCCCACTCGACTGACAGCTGTTTTTAATATTCAAAATAAGAACGTCTGTTATCAGTCTTGTAATTGCTCTCTGTTTTGACAGGTTGGAGAGTTGTTGAGCTCTGCAGACCCGGCAGTGAAGGCCAGCCTCACCCTCAGCTGTCCAAACTATGGTCTTTGGAAAGACTCTGTGTTGGAGAAACATAACTTGCAGGACTTCATAAACATCCAGATCAACCCTCCGCTGGTTCTTCCAGAAATGGAGGGTCTACAGGAGTTCACGGAGTACCTGTCCGAGTCGTTGGAGCCTGAGTCACCCTTTGACCTTCTGGAGCCCCCAAGCACCGTTGGATTCCTAAAACTCTCGCGTCCCTGCTGCTACATCTTCCCCGGTGGGAGGGGGGACTCTGCCTTCTTTGCTGTTAACGGTTTTAACGTCCTGGTGAACGGAGGCTCCGATCCCCGCTCCTGCTTCTGGAAACTTGTTCGACACCTGGACAGAATCGACTCGGTGCTCCTGACTCACATCGGTGTGGACAGTCTCCCCGGGCTGAACAGTCTCCTGCAGAGGAAAGTAGCTGAGCAGGAGGAAGAGTCTGCTGGATCTCAGACTGAAGAGGACTGGATGAAAAACCTCATCTCCCCTGAGATCGGGGTGGTCTTCCTCAATGCTCCCGACAGATTGAAGTCCATACAGGGAGATCCCAGCGAGCTGCGGAGTTGTGACCAGGTGGCACTCACTCTGCAGCACCTACAAAGACTGGCAATCAAACCTGAACCTCTCAGCCGGTCCAACGTACCCAGTATAGAACCAGTTATCTTGTTTCAAAAGATGGGAGTTGGCCGTCTCGAGCTGTACACACTGAATCCAGTCAGTGGCAGCAAAAACCTTGAAGCTTTAATGCAGATTTGGCCAAACAATGAATCAAATGTAAAAGGCTCAGAACTTCCACTACCATGCCTTGTTTCCATTTGTGCTTTGCTGGTCTGGCATCCTTCCAGCCCCCAGGAGAAGATCATCCGTGTCCTTTTTCCAGGGTGCACACCGCAGACCAAAATTCTGGATGGACTTGAGAAACTCAAACATCTAGATTTCCTCAAACATCCGGTTTTGTGTTTGAAGGACCTAGAAACATCCAAAACTGAGAAACAACCAAAACGAGCAGAGAGTCGGGAAAGCCTTAAGTCCCAGTCTAAAGACTTCAGACCCAGTAGTGCCTTGCAGAAAGACAAGCTTGGACGAGTAGATGTCAAAAAACAGGAGGTGAAAATGAAGCCAAAGGCAGCAGGTGACACTACACCTAAAGAGAAGAAGGATGGGGAAGAAAAGCCCAAAGTAAAGGATGCAGACGCTAAATCAAAGCCACCGAAACCTGTTGAAAAGCTTGTTCCAAAGAAAGATGTGTCAAAAGAAGAGAAAAAGGAAGTAAAAAAGAAGGACGAGAAGGCCCCTGCTGCAGTTGCAAAGAAAGAAGAGAGTGGAGAGAAGAAGAAAGAAGCGGTAAAGAAGGAAACTCTAAGTACAAAACCAAAGAAAGACATCAAACCTGAACCAAAAAAAGACAGCAAGAAAGATGTAAAAACAGAGGAGAAGAAAACAGCAAAACCAGCTGTTAAAGAAGTGAAGAAAGCAACAAGTGCAGCATCAACAACAAGTACAGAACTAAAAAAAGCTTTGGGCAAGAGCGGGACTTTAAAGAAAGATGGTACTCTCCCAAAGAAAGACACTTCGAATAAAGGAACAAAAGGTAAGCCAGGTTCAAAGGATCAGGAAAACCAAAAGGAGGCAGATCGCTCCAAGGTGTCAACACCTGAAGACATGACGGCTGAATTTGAAAGACTTCGATTAGAAGATGACAATGGGAACAGCGGTCAAACCTCGAAGGTCACTGCCGTCATGAATTCTAATGGAGCAAAGGCCAATGGGAACCAGACCCCGACAGTCGAGAGTCCAGAGACGTTTCGCTGTATGGAGACAGACCAGGACATGCTCACCACCTCCTCACCTCTTGCCAAGACTCCGCAAGGTGATCTCAGTGTTAACTTTGATCTCACTCTGACTGCATACCAGCTGTTCGGGGGCGCCGTGAAAAACGGAACAGATGACATCTGCGTGAGCTTAGAGGAAAAAACTCTGGAGCTGGTCTCTCCTGCAGATTCTGCCTCAAACTGTGAAGGACATTCCCCTTTCTATCAGTCCCCTGAAGACGACATTCAGGGTTTAGTTGAGGACCGCAGGACCGGGGCAAGAGGATCCAGTCTGGGCTTCGAGGATTACAACCAGGGAGGTTCTTGTAGGACCTCTGATGTGAGCTCCCTGAGGGAAGGTCTGGAAAACTCCACATCCTCTCAGGACAAACAGTCCAGTCTTTTGATGCTCAGTCCTTTCAAAGACATTATGCCAGACTCCTCCCCCACCATGACCTCCATGCCGGCTGAAGTCGGCTCTCCTCACTCTACAGAAGTTGACGAATCCCTGTCTTTTTCTTTAGAGCAAATACTGCCACCCACTGCAGTGTCACCCAAAGGACCCATGGGAGACAGAGTCTACTCTAACGGACATGTGAGTGACTCGGACTCCAACACAGGGACGGCCTTACTTCTGAAATCAAACCATAATAGCCATTGTGGAAATGGATCGGAGGAACACATCCATGGGATGTCGGAACTCATCTCAGATGTTCCACATGATGTTGATCTCTGCTTGGTGTCGCCTTGTGAGTTCCAGCACCCCAAGACTCCAGAGAACCATCATCAGCAGCATGTTAGCTCTGGCCTCGCCACCGGTAACTCGCCAGACCTCTCCGACAACAACAACCACTCACAGGATCAAAGCAGCAGCGACTGCCCTTCAGCCTACAGCCAGGAAACTCCACCCTCCTCAGTTAGCGACTCCCTCCCGACAGCCACGGACTCTGACGTCCCCCCCAGTACAGAGGAATGTCCTTCTATCACAGCAGATATCGACTCTGATGATTCCAGTAGCCTTTTCCCGCCCAGTCATCCACAAGATCGTCCCAGTCAACACTACTCCCACATGGGAGGGCAGCTTTCCTCCCATGACCCGCCACCAGCCCCGGTCAAGGATTTGCCCCCGTTACCACCCCAGCCTGGAGCCTGCATGGCCGACACAGAGGCTGACGGTTCAAGCAAGAACCCGAAGAGTTCAGCTGCCAAGACCAAGAAACCGACAGGTACGACGCAGAAGGTGACCTCTGGAAGTACCGCAGCCCAGAACGTTAAGTCCAAAGCCGGCAGCTCCATGGGGTCACTAAAGATGGCCTCCAGCCTCGACACAAAGCCATCATCCCGAAATTCACTTGGAGGCTCCAGAATTGGAACTGCAAAGCCGTCATCCTCAGGTAAGCATAGTCCTGAAGGTATCGTAAAAGAAACAGAGTGCAATAGAAGCTCATGAAGCTCAGGGCCTCGTTCATGAAAAAGCACAGATTTTATTCGAACTATATTCTTTAGCAAACTACGTATTTTTGTTGGATTCATGAATATTTTTTTTATTTTAAAAATTTTGTAGGTAAAAACATCTACGAATGTTTGGGTCGCTCATAAACTGATTCACATACTTAAAACACGTAATAAACATAAAACACGTCTTAAAAGCACCAGATAAACACATTCCAACAGAAGCAAACAAACATTTCCAAAACAACTACAACAAGCAACACAGAGTAGCTTAAATTTCTGAGTTCTCAGACCATTTTCACAATTGAGAATGACTTCCGGATGGGAGCCGAAACGTCTTCATTCTGAAAACAGCGTCCAGACGACTACGACTGAAACCTTTTCTACGATGGACCACTCCTGGACGAATGAGGGACGACACGTCTTATTTCCAAAACAGTTTGTTCTTGCGTAATACAAAAACATTTGCTTGATATCAGGTGATGCTACGTGGCGTAAAATAAGTCACTACTTTTGGCACATTTGAATAACGTGCTTTCCAGCACAGATGTCTTTGCTGAACCCTGTAGGCCTCCCTGACCCTGAGTCGAGTGTTTGCTGGCAGGTTCAAGTCAGGCAGTTTGTCTCCGTGAGTTCTGTATCCGCAGTGCACATCCATCCAGGCTTTTAATGGGACTTGGATTCAGCATTAGCCAGGCCAGTGGTGCACCTGTGTCACCCTGCCCGGCGCGTCCTTTCTTTAGGCCCCTCCCCTTCACTTCAACTTAAAACTTTTCATACGTCCTTCCTTCAGTTGCTCGTCATGCAAACGTGTCGGCAACACAGCAGCGTAACTGCTAATACGACCTTTACGCGAGATAAACCAGGCGAGGATACAACTGTATCACAGTCTGGTCCATGAACTGGTTTACTGACTGTGGAGCCGTTTGACCGGTCTGATCGCCGGACTGGCCACCGCAGCGTGACGTCGGGTTGCGTTTCTGAAACCATAGTGTTTATTCATTAGCAAGGCCAGCTATATTTATATTATTAATGCTATTAAAGCCATACAGTCGTTGATTGCCGGTGTGTGTGTGAATTTTTATCATGTTGGAGTTGCCAGTTTAAACCTACAGTTTTGCACTAACTCAAATTAAATTGTCAGTTTGATTTTTACTTTTTGGAGGAAAATTAATCGTTTTAGATTAATCAATTAATCGATAAAATAGTTAATAGCAGCCCTACTAATAACTTTCTTTGTGGGGAACAGTTTTAATCTCATTCTCCTGACTTCTCCCAGCTTCCAAAGCTGGAGCTTCCGAGGGTTCTGCGGTCTACGTGGACCTGGCCTACCTGCCGTCCGGCGGCGCCTCCTCCACCGTGGACCTGGAGTTTTTCAGACGTCTTCGCTCCTCGCATTACATCATCAGCGGAGACGATCCTGTGAAGGAGGTGGCGATGAGGAGCATCCTGGACGCTCTGCTGGAGGGGAAGAGCAGCTGGCCGGAGGTTCAGGTCGGTAAAAACACTGAGTAATGTTTGTTTGCTTCACCTTCTCGTGATTTGTTCTCTGATTGGTCTGTTTCCCTGACCTGTCCTCAGGTGACTCTGATCCCAACGTTTGATTCGCTGGCGATGCACGAGTGGTATCAGGAGACCCACGACAGGCAGAGGGAGCTGTCAATCACTGTGCTGGGCAGCAACAGCACCGTAGCCATGCAGGAAGAGACCTTCCAGGCCTGCAAGGTCGAGTTCTGATCCCCGAGCCTCGCCCGCTGAAAGCCCCGCCCACCTGACCTCTGCGCAGGTGGACGAGGAAACAAAGGAGACAGAGAGTAGACTTTTGTTGTTGCCACGGTTACATCCAGACCAGACCAGTGAAAGGTCTTGTTTATTCAGGTTTCCTTAAAAATCTGTCAGCTGAACCTGAAAGCCCCGCCCCCTTCAGTTGAGTCTGAGCATGCTCAGTTACTCCACGCACAGCTGTCACTGTGAGTCTGAAGGCTGATGAGACAGGAAGTCCAGTTTAAGGTTAAAGTGACATTATGTGAACGAGATGCTGATCTCTTAAATACGGTTTCCTTTACACATCCTGCACCTGTGTGACATCACTGCCCGGTCACCACCTGTCGCCTCCTCTCTGCTGGATCAGGACCTTCAGCTCACCTGCTAACAAACAGTAGCACATTAGCAGGAGGCTAGATATTAACACTAATGTCCCAATTTGATTCAATTTCAGTTCAAGAAGTAGATTTGATTCTTGAAGGCAGGGTCCCCGCGGTTCCTTAAAACGTCTCAAAACGTCTTAAATTCTAATCTGGAGCAGTGGTAACCACGGATTCAAGCGCTGCGCTAGCCCACCGAGTCGTACGCTGCAGCTGGCGGTTTGGCCGTAACGTTACGTACTAGAGATGATTTGTCTACTGCGAATGTGTCCGCTCTGCAGCGGTGGAGCGTAACGAAGGACATTTACTCAAGTATTGTACTTACTTTACAAATTCAGGGTACTTTGCTGCCGCTTTCTGCTTTCTACTCCGCTACATCAGAGGCAAATATTGTGCTTTTTACTGCACTACATTAGACGGCTTTAGTTACAGTTTTCATCCCCTTCCTGTCCAGTGGAAACCTCGTATCTCCAGGTGTTTGTGACGAGCTGAAGGATGAAGAGTTTCCTTCACGTGCTGAGGAAACTCTCCTCCTCCTGAAGCTGAATAAACTCTTTAACCCCCCCTCGGATCAGCTGCAGAACGCATCGTCACAGAGCTGAAAACAGGCTGTTTCTCTGATACGAGGTTCTCGCAGGACGGCGACGCTGCAAACACGTGATGACCTTATAGACCATGATGCATTGCTGCAGGTTAAACTACCCAACAGGATATAAAGCAGTTAGAATGAGCTCAGCCTGAAACATCTGCAGCAGTAAAATGCAACACACACATGAATGCAGCAGGAATATGAATCCAGAAACATCAGATATAATAAACACTGACGGGAAGCGTTTCACTGCACAGGGACGACTTTAAGTAACTTTAGCTGATTATACTTCTAAACTTGACTTCAGTGAGGTTTGAATGCAGGACTTTGACCTGCAGTACAGGATCTGAGTACCGCCGCTGCCACTGCGGCACCGCCTCCATCAGACTGCCGCCGCAGCTTCATTTTATAATGAGAAGGTAGTTACATTAGCTAATATTTCAGTTAACGGTGTATACTGTAGTTTTGCCGCGGTGGAGGTTATTTCTTCCTTTTCGAGGTATTAAGGTCTTAAAATGTGCAGATACCCTGGAAGATTTAAGTACATCATGTAAATAAATATGGAAACAATTATTGATCCTGGAAACCGTGACCACTGGACCAAAATAAGCAACTAACAAGGAAAATTTTAATTTATAATAAGCACAGAACATTTAAGCACAGATACAAATACAGTTATATCAAATATAGCATTAATTGATAGCTGACGTTGGCTAATGTTAGCATAACTTGCAGTGGTCGTTGCTCGCCATCAGAGCTCAGCGTTCAGCTGTCGCTTCAGTTTCACGGATCGTTTTGTCGTACAGAAGCTCACTGCGCTCTGCGAATAACAGAAACTGGAGATGTTCTCGATGCTATTTATCTTTTAAATACGAGAGACGGTTTTCTTGATCACGAGACCTCGTAGAAGACGACGAGCTCTGTATTTCATAATCTTTTCTTTAATAACTACACGCTCTTTATCCCATAATTTTGTCTCGTAGGCACAAGATCTTAACTCCGAGGTCTTTATCTTGTAATTGCGCGATTGTATCTGCCGATTACGCGATCAGTAATATGATCATGCGGTTTGATCTAGTTGTTGCGCCATCTTCATCTTGTAACTATGAGATCTTTATCGTAATTATGAAATCTTTACTCTCGATCCGTCTCAGGTGTGCGCGCGATCTTTATCTCGCGTTGTCATTTACCTCCGAGTTACTCGCTCCTCGAGATTCGGAGATCTTTATCACTAAGAGATTTTTATCTTTATAATGACGACACAGAATTCCCAATCAGAAAACTTCCCGGGTGTGTTTGGATGTGATGACGTGACGAGCTTCTGATCCAGCAGACGGGAGACGAGTTTCTAATATTCACACACGAATCTGTTTAAATGGATGTTTTAGACCACGTGTTGCCTATAAACAGCTTTGTGATCAGTTTCAGCGCGACTGCATGCGGCACAGAGCTCAGATCAGATTTCCACTTTGTTCTTCGTTGAGAAACGTAGTTTTAACTTTTTCTGTGTGAATCGTTGATTATTCTGGTCTGTTGAAGACTGAGCCGTCCTGCGGGTTCAGCAGGTAGAAATGTTTCATGTCTTTCCCCTCAGTTTGGTCTCTGGCTCTAAATACTACATTACCCATGAGCCTCAGCTGTTGTTTCATATTCAGAACTAAAATCTTAAGTGAACTGATTCAAATGTCTGAAAAAGACCAACTTCAGCCTGCCGTTTTCTGCCCGGCAACAGAGTCTGGAGCTCTCTGATTGGATGGTTCTTACAGCAGTGCTTTCTGGGAGTTGTAGTACTTTTCAGATGATTTTAAAGCAGCCAGTTGAATCTGTGGGGGGAAAATCAATATATCGATATCTGTTCCATGTTTGTTTGTTTGTTTGTTTTGTGCATTTAATGTTTTTTGTTGAGAAACGACGACTGAAACCATGAAGCTAAAACTTGACTGTCCTTTTATTTTTTACTTCTGCGCGTCGGCTCAGAAAAAATCAATCAGCAAAACATTTCAATCTTTAACTTATTTATTTATTTTAATTTTTACAAATTGTCCGTTTTAAAATTCACGTCTTGAGTTTTGACAAAATCTCTTTGGTACGAACTCCGACTTTTATCGCCGATCAGCAGAATTTAGTGTTGAAATAATATCTGATCATTAAATGTTTTGCTCCTTTAATTCACATCCAGTTTTATTGATATAAGATATCACTGAAGTTAATTGATCGGTGAACCTTTTTAAGGGCTAAACACACGAACAGCCTGATGTTTATTAGTTCGGGAGTCGAATTTTCTCTCCAGCGTTTGAAGTTGATCTGTATCTGAAGCCCGTCTCTGCTGAAAGAAGGTTTCTTATTGGACAATAAAATGTTGTTTTTCTGAACAACATAACTGGTGAGTGTGTTTGCTGTCGACCTGCAGAATAACGAGGATATAAAATGAGATAACGGATTTATAATATTCAGACTTTTTAATTCAGTGATATTAAGTGAAGCGATGACGGCAGTCTCAAAATACTTTCTTGCGTTTAATTACGACTTTATTTCTTTTAATATTTAGACTTTTGATTGGAAATTTAAGATTTGATTGTCACACTTTGACTTTAGTTTTTTGTCGAATTGCAGCAGCGTGTTGTAATAGTTTGACTTTTTTCTGGTAAAATTATAAAATTGTTCAGAACATTTTCAGTATTTCGTACTTGAAATATTTTCGTGTTTCAGCTTTATCTCATTTCTTTCCTTCATCAGTGACTAAAACTTTGTTGTTCAGCAGACGATCAATCCACTTTTAATCAAAGACGTTAAAGCCATAAATGTCTCGCAGATGTGATTTATCTTCATGTTTTCACCCCTTCCCAAAACACACACACACACACACACT